>NW_009260125.1:1229927-1261340 GCF_000687185.1 Egretta garzetta
GAGGAGGCCTCTGCTGCCGGCGTGAGGGGTAACGCCGCGCTGCTTGCGGGCCGCTGTGGCCGTGCGGCGTTTCTGAAGGACTCTAGAGCATGTTTTATTTTTAAAAAAGCCTAATTATTTTTTTTTAAGCCCCCTGAAGGATATGTCCGATCAGTGCATTTACTTAATGGGCTGATGTACTATTCTTTTATTACACCTACTTATGTTCCCCTGTAGTTCAAAGCTAAGCAAAGTGTTTAGGTGAGGGTGAGATGAAGATAAAAATAAATTTTGTTTTTCAAGCTAGCTCCGGGAGTATCATCATTAATTTTGACCTCTTTTTTTTTTTTTTTTTTCCCCCCCAAGAATCCCATGGTGTTTGCTAGGTGAGATGGTGGCAGCAAATATGTGGCATTACAAAGGACTTGTTAGCTTCTCAAAAGCCATCTTGAGTCATCTATGACAAGTCCAGTAATCATAGATCAGGTCTTCATGCTATTCAGCTAGCTAAATAGTTCTGCCTCCAACCTGGATGAAAATGGTCTTTGATGGCATTTGTGTCACCCTTTTATGAAAGCCAGGTACTCCATAACATCATTCTGACTCAGAAACAGCCGTCCTCAGTTGGCCGAGTGACGCCATTCTTAGCATTGTGGCTGTTACTTTGTCAAAGGACCTCAGGGTACTAGCAAAACTTCATTATCATAATTTCTGGAGGCAGTCGTCTGTGAGTTGGAAGTTTTAGTTTCTTTCCATGCAGTGTCCAGACAGATTTCCCCATTTCATTTCAGGCAATACAAGGACAAAAAATCATGATGTTTGGTGAACATTCACCAAATAATTTTGAAGGGGAGGTTTGCTGGTTTTTAATCAAATAGTAATGTATCCCAAGCTCCTATTATTTTTATTTCCTACTTTAAAAAGAGGTAGTCAGAGGACTCAGGGGAGCGGGGGAAAAGGACAGAAGACCAGCTGTTGTAAAACAGTTTTTTTGCCATGGTGTGACGGTTGGGTGCTACCAAACTTAGAACAATGCATGCTTCAAATGAGAACTAAACCTCAGCTTTGTAAAAAATGTTAAGTGGTAACTAAGTGAAATGTCTCAAACTTGGTATCAAGTATTTAATTTTTAAACATTGACAGACAACAGTCCTCCAGTGTCAACCCATACCATGGATGCAGATGCTCTACAGAAACTTATTCATTTGCTTCAGGCCACAGATGATCCATTAATTCGAGAGCAAGCTTTAATCACGCTCAGCAACAGTGCTGCCTTCTCTGTAAATCAAGTAAGTATTGTTCTGTGGAAAAAACAGCGTTTCAATACCAGTCAGTATGGAAGATGAGAGATGCTGTTTTGCTGAAGAGTGACACAGGACTGAGAGCTACGATGGCTTGTGTTCTAAAATCCATTTTATGTCTATGCCTTAATTTCTGCTAGCCCAAATAATATAACTTACTAGCTTCACAAAATTTATCTAAGCTTAATGTTTGTACAACTTAAAGTCTGTACAGAGTTCTGTATTTTCAAAGTGCCGTATCTTTTGTTGCTTACGCTTACGTAATGTTAATGAAAGGGTTGAATTGGAGAAGGGCTAAATACTTCCAGGATCAGAACTGAAATTCACTGAGATAATCTAAACTATTTTTTTATCTTTACAAAATTGTATGCCATTTACATCTTAGCAACTTGCCAACTGTCCAGGCCTCTTCAAATCAACTGGAAATATGATGCAGAAGAACTTTGAGCTGGATGCAGATTTTCATGCCTTTGTAAAGGTTTAACCTCCAACATCCCACACTTTTTTTTTTTTTTTTTTTTAATTTCTGCTAGCCCAAATAATATAACTTACTAGCTTCACAAAATTTATCTAAGCTTAATGTTTGTACAACTTAAAGTCTGTACAGAGTTCTGTATTTTCAAAGTGCCGTATCTTTTGTTGCTTACGCTTACGTAATGTTAATGAAAGGGTTGAATTGGAGAAGGGCTAAATACTTCCAGGATCAGAACTGAAATTCACTGAGATAATCTAAACTATTTTTTTATCTTTACAAAATTGTATGCCATTTACATCTTAGCAACTTGCCAACTGTCCAGGCCTCTTCAAATCAACTGGAAATATGATGCAGAAGAACTTTGAGCTGGATGCAGATTTTCATGCCTTTGTAAAGGTTTAACCTCCAACAGTACGGATGACAGCTGTCTATTCTGGCTTTTCGAAACTGTTTTCTTAATATAAGTATCTCAGAAAAGAATGTAACTGAATCCCAAGGCCCATTGGCCCATTTTTCATTTTCTTGAAAACAGTACACATTTGTTTTATTGGTGGGTAGAGTCTAAGTGAGAAAGATTGAAAAAAAAATCAAGTATAATGGAAAAGAAAGATAAAGTTTTAGAACTTAGGCTCCTAATAATATGAAGCTGCATCTTGAAATTCTGTTCTGTTCAGTCAGGACTTTTAGGTACTGTGACCTGGCTCAGGCATTCTACAAACTCATTATGCAAGAATTACCTTTGATTCTTTATAATCTAAAATGCTTTAAGCATGCTTTGCAGGGCAAATTTTAAAAGTAAAGGTGTTGTGCCATTGTCAGATAATACTTTGGCCCTAAGCAGGACTATTCTTAATTTCAATGGAAGCAACAAAGCAGTATCTGCTCATGCTCTCTTTAAACAGAGCAGTCTGTTCTGCAAGTCTTCATTCACACACTCCAGTTGCATTAAAATGGAAACTTTGAGGAAAGCCTTCAGCATTTAATTTTTTAATAATCTTATTAAATACCTGTTTTATATTTCAGGATATAATCCGCAATTTGGATGGCCTTTCTGTTATTGGAGGGATGCTCTCAGATTGTGTTCCCAAAGTTAAAGAAAAAGCACTAAATGCACTTAATAATTTGAGTATGAATATTAAAAATCAGGAAGAGATACAGGTAAGTTTCTTAAAGGGGAAAAATTAAAGTAATTGAGACACGGGAGATAGTACAGGGCTTTCAGCATATTTGTTAAATACAAGCCAGGATGCCAAAATGTTTTGAGGTTAGACATATGAGTCAGCAAATCTGGATGATCTGTGGATCCCAAGGCCAAAAGGGTAACTTAAAAATGCACTGCATCACTGGCACTTAACGTTTTTTAACAAACAGTTAGGAAACTAGGCAGTTTATGTTCTGCTTTCACCAAAAGCTATTAAACAGAGATTGTGCTGCTAAGTTTATAGTGAAATTATGTGAGGCAAGATGATTTCCAAACACGTCTAGAACATCAGCAGTGGTTGTTTAATAGGATGGATTGCAGACTGAACTTAGCATGACTCCTTAGGCAAAGGAGAAGAAAACAGTAATTGATCCCCTGGGTTTGTGTAAGACCAATTTTTCAGGGTGATCCTTTCATCTTAAAAGAATAATGTGTAATAGCAATAACAAGTCCCACTGGTAAATATAGTAGATGGTATGGATGTGGAAGGACAAACCCTAAAAAAAAGCATCCGCTTTTGGTATTACCAGATTAATCAGTAGATCAGGAAGTGTCCAAGCAGTGAGCTGATGCAGATTTGAAGTCTTTTACTCATTTTTTCATTAGCTTGATAAAAAGGCAGTTTGACTGTACATGGTAGTTTGCAGCATCCTTAGAGCTGAGCAACTTTTTTTTACAGTAGTGCTTGCCAACAGCAAATACTTACATAGGTGTACAGGTAGAAAACAACTCCTTTGGTAAAGGCAAAGTAATTTTTTTCTTAGTTAGGATTCCAAGATTCGTTGTATACCGTCATTCGGAAGAAAATTTGGTAAAAAGTAGTTAACGTCAGTTGTCATCACTGTTCCTGAGGAGTATTCCAGTGAATGGGCCATATGGAAGAAAGGATTTCATTCCAAGACTTGTCCTTAGCTTGTTCTCAACATTCAAGATGATGTTGGTTGCTGCAAGTAATTTTTTTAAATAACTCCTTAAAGCAAATGTGCCATTTATGAGATGGAGTCAAAGCAATTTGGGTTTTCAGAGCAGTTTATGCTTGGAGAAAGTTAGTGAGCATAGATCTGTAACATTTGTTTCTATCATGCCAAGAGAATGTTTGAATATATTCAAAACAAAACAAAAAAGCACTTGTTTCCAAGAAGCTTGGTCAGGTTATGTATTCAGCCAGCAGTGCTCAAGAGGTAACCTACTGTGGCTAGGCCGCTGATAGTATTTGTGAATAGAAAATCTGCTTGTATCAAAAAAGGTCTTCTCTTTTTATCTCCTTCCCTTTTTCCCCAGGTATACATTACACAAGTTTGTAGGAATGTTGAGTCAGCTCCCCTGAACTCTGATCTGCAGCTAGCTGGACTCAGATTGTTGACAAATATGTCTGTTACCAGTGACTACCACCATAAGATGACAAACTCAATTCCATGCTTTTTTCATTTGCTGTCAGAAGGAACTGAAAGGACACAGGTACCGGGTAGCGTATTGTTACAAACCATTTATGAAGTTGCTTTACTTGCCTCCTTTTTACTGTTTTTGTAAAACCATTCAGACTGTGCTTAGAAAATCAAGTATTTATTAGTGATAGCAGATAGTACATAAAATCTGTAAAACAGGGATCTATATTACTTTCGTAGTGTAAATTCAGGAAGAGGGGGGAAGAGAATCTTGACAGGCTGGTGGAACCATCGGGCTAGAGCTCTACCAAACCAGTGCTGCATGCACTAGTATTGTCCTATGCCTCTGCTATAGCAACTCCAGTAATCACTTCTGCTTGCTAAACATTGCTGCTGCCTCACAGAGCGAGAAGGATCTGCATGTGAAAGGCCTCGCTGGTGCGTGAATCTCTGCAGGGAAACATGCCAAGCAGCAATAACCTCAGTTACCGATTTCTGTTCCCTTATGCTTATTACATCTCTTGCAACCCTAGTGACTCCAATGGGAAATTGTGCTTATTTGTGAATTATTTTAATACTGAAAGAACAAAGCTTCCAACAGGGACCAAATTCAGTGTTTATTCAAGATGCCACAGTGCCATCAATATCAATTTACTCAGTCACTCTATCAGATCAAAACTAGTTTTCCAAAACACATTTCCACTAAACTTAGCAGGCCTCTTTCACTTAAGTACAATAATTAGCATTTGGTCTTTTCCTAGTGTTTAGTTAAAAGATTAGTGTCACAAGGTCCAGGAAAGTACAATGGTGTATTTCTATATGCTTCTGATCCCATTTTAAATACAGCACTTAACCGTCCTCTATATATTTTTAAAATACTCCATATTTTGCCTACTGCACGCTGTGCATAGATCTTGCCTTATTTTGATGTTTAAGACAAACTGAATTGATGCCCATTACTGCTGTACTTGCTGGCTTTGGAGCTTGCCATGAACTTGTATGCTCCTCATTTCAGATTCAAGTTTTGAAAGTACTCGTGAACTTATCTGCAAACCCAGCCATGACAAGACATCTTCTCAGAGCTCAAGTAAGGTCCTTGCTGTTCATTACCTTTTTAGCATTTACACGTGTGTGTGTGTAGATCGGTGCATGCATTAGAAGAATTTTAATGTATTAGAAGTATCTATGCAACTCCAGAGTAAAAATCTAAGCAGTACCTGGTTAAAAGTAGCAGCTAGAAGTGTACAGGCGTTCTTCCAGAGTGTAGATACTGTACTTGCAGAGGGAGAGTCACAGGGCCTGTGCACATGAGGACAGTTGGTCATACTTCCTGTGTACCATTTCACAAAATCAGTGACGCTTGCAGAAGCCTGTCCTCACCTTCCCTTTCCACCAAACGGGTGGTACCATGGACTTCTGTATGTAATACATATAAGGTACCCTGAGAAGTTTCAAATCAACCCCAGAACCTCATTTCCAGACGTGCAGTCATATATAGATTGAAGAGCGGGTACAAACATCAAACACAACCAGTACGGTAAATGATCCTTCTCACCAGCCACTTCTATAGCTAACATACTGTACCTCAGACAACCAAATTCCACTGAAAGCCCCACCCTTTTCCTCAAACACAGCCACGAAACTGTTGTCTCTAAGCACTCTAAGTGAACTTTCCCTGTGCATTTACTTACGTCTTTGTGGAGAACTTTATCTGACATTTGCTATTGCTGGCTTTGATATAGAGGTTTATTTCAGCTACATCCTTCCCTCACACCAAAACTGTCAGGGACTGGAATGGTGCTGCATCCTCCTCCCCTCCCCCCAAAGTTAGTTTTTTTTAAAACATGCAGTGCCTTTTGTTTGAGCTATCTGCCATGAGCAAAGCTAGTCTAGATACTACTGGCTTTTCGTTATTAAAACAAGATTAGGGGAGCTAAATATTGAGTTCTCTGTTAAAAGTGTATCCTTTGCTCGTTTATCAGATGTGCTAACATAAAAACATTCAGATCACTGCAGAGGGCAAAAGCAACACTACTGAGAAGGAAAGCAGACCCTCTCTTCCAAATGGGAATTTTCCAGACAGCCACATTTTGGAGATTTAAAGTACAAAGCATTTATTAGCATGTGATGGACAAGCCAGTCTTTTCTAAAGAGGAAATGTGCATGCTGTGCCAAGTTTCTGGCATGCTTTCACAGCACATGCAGTTCTGATACTTCATAGGGTTTCTGTTTCAGGTGGTTTAGGTATAGATTTTTTTTTCCATTTTTTTTTTTTTTAAGTTAGGTTTAGTTACTGGTACTTACTGCTGGTGATTAAGTATGGATTATTTTTTGAATACCCTAGGTGCCGTCATTGCTGTTACTTTTTGACACCTGTATAAACAGAGAGATTCTGCTGAGAGCCCTGGCGTTTGCAGCAAACTTGAAAAAGAATGCGAACAATGAAGATGGCACCATGGTTCAGGACCAATACAGTGAAAATTCCGTTTTCTTTATGCTCTGCAGGGAGTCTACCCCATTTGCTCAGAAACTGGCATCTTTATTGCATCACCCCGATACAGAAGTGAAAGAGCAAGTTGTGAGAATATTAACACAATAGTGATTTTTTTTTAAAAAAAAAAACAACTGACCTGATGAAAATGTCTGAAGAATGCTATGCTAAAAAACCCCAACAAACAAAAAAAACCCAAATAATTACTGAATGCTACCACATTACTAGGCACAAATCAGTTACTCTAAAAGAGAATGCAATATATTTAATATAGAGAGCATAACAAATTTCTTTTACGAGCGAGATAAAAGCAATAGCTTAACTGGTACTGAGAACCCCCCGTACAGCTGGTACATGTACACAAAGGGGGAGGAATAGTTTAAAACATGAAAACTTTCACATGTACAGTGAATATTTTAAATGGATGAGTAAAGTCAATCGAAATATTCTTCTCAATGTCAAAGAGTTTTTCTTGCCTTCAATATTTACAGCTGTCGAATAAATACCTCTACAGAATGGTGCATTAAAGATTTAGGAATTGGAGATTAGGCATATACATTTTATTAATCTGGTATCTACTAAATGGATGCAGACAAATCTTAGAAAATATTAAATAAAAACAATACCAAACTATCACTGTCTTCCTATGAAAGGAAGTATTTTCAGTGAAAGCTGCATATTAAAGTTACCCAGCCTCTGTTTTTTCATCTTACCTGCACAGAATATATTCTAAAACTACACTCTCATCTGCTTAGTACATCCAGTCCATTTACCCAAAGTGCAGTGCAGTTAACTACAACTGTGCAAGGTTTCCACGCTTGAAAAAAAAAAAAATCAAAAGGATTTTGTCTTGCTTTAAAATTGTCACTTTAAGGAAAGCATATGTATTTTTTAAAACATTTTATTATGAGTCAATTGAATTGCAACTGCAATTCAACATTCTCATCTTTATAAAAAAGCCTGCAAGAGCACTATCGTACCCATTTTTACAAAAGCTTCCTGTTCTGTAGCAGCCCTCGAGCCCGCTTCCCTTGGAGAGCTTTACTCCTTTTTCTCTGCAGCTGGAACATCATCAGAGTAACTGTCTCTGTTGAGTTAGCCCCCATAAAGTTTTAGTCATCAATGCAGCGTTAATTCAAAATGAAATGGAATAAACATCATTGTAAAAGAACCTGAAAGAAGTTTCATTGATGAACATAAAATGTAGTAGAAAACACTTTATACTAAAATGAGACTACTAAAACTTCCTGATCACAGAGAAAATAAAAAGTGCCAGGTGTAAAGGCTAGAAAACAAGTTTTCCACCTTTTACCATTTTTAAGAGGGCCGTATTACCTAAACTGTTACCAGATGCTTCATCTTTCTAATTTAATATACCCACTCTGCTCTTAATGAACCATTACTCTCGTCTCTGTAATTCAATAGGCATTTTATTTATTTTCAGTAGGCAACTTTGCAAACTGCAAGAAAAACATGACCTTGAAAATACAATATGTCTATGTCCTGATCCATACAGGGGTAAAGCTACATGTATCGAATTTATCTACATAGGTAGCTTTAACTCCTCAGGAATACAGTTAAGGCAGAAATAGAGGTTGGCATGATTCCCAGTCAGAACCCTGACAGTCACTGCACTGACAGTGAACTTCCCTTTCTCCTTCCCGCTGCTCCAAAACCGCTGTTCATTTTGTAATAAGCAAATTACATTACAATCACTTAATGTTTTGGCACTTTTTGCATATGGATTTTTTTTTCTGCTTCTGTATATAACAAAGAAAAATACTAGGTCAGACACTAAGAATTTACCAATCCCACCTCTCCCTTCTGACATAGGAACTTAGGACTAGTCTGTTCTAGGTATATCCGAGATAACATATATATATGTTTTCTTAAGATCAGCAATAGGGATGTCCCTCTCCATGTTCTTCAATCTAAAAATAAGTTTTTCAAACATGACCTTTTTGATAATTAAAGTTGATACCCTTTGCTTTGATAGCCAACAGAAACAAGTGACCATTGTCCTATTTTCTAAAAATACTTGAAAACTTGTTATAGTGTTGTCTCGGTCTTCTTTTTCTGGTCTAGAAAGAGCTATTTTAGAATGTTTTCTTCATAGAACAATGCTATTGAGATGTTTTGAAATCAGGCAAGGCTCTCTGAAGTATCTTCACACAAGCATGTCTAATTTTTTTATTGCCCACCCCCCACCCTAGATGGAATCCTAGCAGCACCAAAGCACCAGCAAAGCATAATGGTCACTATTCTACATAAATGCTGTGAATTAATAGATCCAAATCAAAACGTGTGCCATTACTGACATGTAGTCTCTGATCCTTGTGAGTCAGCACTTCTCAGCCGTGTGCCTGCTTATCTCAGTGTTCTGTACTTTAGTTTCATTCTTTCTTTCTGAAGTACAGGATTTTACTGAAAAGTCTACTGATGATTTTGAAAGCTGGAAAAAAAACCAAACACAAACAAACAAAAAACCAATTTTAACCATGTCCTTCAAAGTACTCAAAACATCACGCAGCTTGGTGTCCTGCACAGTATTATGAACATGACACGCGTTATATTATCCAAATTGTTACTGAAGCTATTATGTAAATACGAGGCCCAGCAGACTTCATCTGAAATACCCTTCCCAAACCACCACTGAGTGACTGAGTGTAGTTTTAAGCCAGTTTTGAACACATTCTGGTGAATACATCTGGACCATACTAGAATTACCTTTTCAAATAAAGAAATCTTGATGTTTGTCAAATATGAATCCCACTAAAGGAATACAAGCTATTTTTTCATACATAGAAGCGTAATCCTCTGTTCCAGAACCCTTCCGCAGCATGAGCTTGGACTAACTCCTCTTTGCTCCCTTGTGTTGTTCTTTGTTGGTATTAAGATCTTTAAGACTTCTAGGACTTCCCAATATAAATTTTTAAAAGATAACTGTCAACAGTTAAAATATTACTTCAGTTTGCTCCTAGCATGAAATCTCATTAACTGGTTTTAATTAGTTGCCAGAAGTTCATGTCTTTAAATTGCAGGGAAATAATGTGTCTTTTATTTATCTTGACGGACTATGAACAAAATGTAATGCACAGCAAGAGCAAAAAAATACATGTATCCCATAGACCAAAACAAATCACCAACAAAAAAAAATCAATTTTCCAATGAATTATGAAAGGAGAGTAACAACCATTTTATTGGCAACAATAGGCTTTAATTCTGTAAATTAGCATGGCAACTTGATACAGATACATTTAGCCAAGTTTTACAATACTGAACAATGTTGTCATCTCTCATTCAACTTCAAAATTATACGGAAGCTATAAGAAAAAATGCCACAGCCCTTGCTTAAGACTTTTCACTTAAAAAAAAAAGAAAGTACTTAATCATAGGCCGAGGCAATGCAAAGACAAGCGCCATTAAGGGATTCTTCGACTTCATGTACTGCATTTGACAAGAAACTTATTTTAGACACATTCAGGCCTAACTTAAAAATATTGACAAAACAATGACAGTGTGCAGATACTCTGGCCAGCAGTTAAGTTTTACGCATCAATGATGCAATATTAAATTATATCTCTCTTTAAAAGGCACATTTCTTTAGATCATTGTAAAATTCAGCTTTTGTGGTTTGTCAGTATATGCAAATGTAGAAGCAATCAGTAAAATAATTATTTTACTGTGCTTGTGCTTTAACAACACGGCTGTATTGGAAGACTCCACCCCACAACCATACAGTGAAGCTATCACGGTACAGGGCATAACCTGAAGATTAATGACTGACAAGCGGGAGATGACATTCTAACAATGACTAATTCAAGTCAGCCATTAATTCTAAGCGTATGTCCTGTGCTGAGGTTATTATTGCTGTTGCAGGTAAGATGAAGTGTTTTTAAAGAAAACAAACAAACAAACAAACACACCCCCCCCAAAAAACCCAACCTAAAACCCCACAGTAATTTATCAGTGGTGTACATAAGAGTTGAAACTGCAAATTATTCCTGGACAATACCTTATATATTAACCAGTTTTTAGATGACCTCTTAAAATTTATAAACAATATAACTACTAAATTTATCATGAAAGCGGTATGCAAGGTTTAGTTCTGAAACTGACAAACCTGGCATCTAAAAATCCAATTCACTCCAAAAAATCTACTTTGTAAGTACATCATGTTAATATATGTAACATTAATTGCTAGTTCAAATCAAACGAGGCTTAGAAGGAACTGCTACTGCTTCATTATTCAAATCCATCATTTGTACTCAAGTCCCGTGATTCTCCATGGTTTAAGATAAAGAAGTCGTCTTTTTTCAAGCCGTATCTTTCAAGAGCTTCATTCAGTTTAACTGGAGGATCCAAGTAATACTGGAAAAATAAGAATAATATGAGGGAAAAGACACCACTGCAGCACTTGGGAGGAAAAAAAAAAGAATATTGCTGCTCTAAACAAGAAATGGTTTACTTTTTAAACATCATCTAAAAGCAGGGGCGAGGGGGTGGTATATTTGTCAAATTAAAATGTTTGATTTCATTTTCAGTTTTTAAATGATCAGAATGCCAATTTACAGTTGTAGAGTAACTAGGAAGGCACAACCTATCATCCCAAAGTCAGCCTTCTTAAGTGTACTGCACTAGATCTCCCAGAAGCAGGAACAGGGGATTCCTTATAGCTCGCAGGGAGCAGGAAGGGCTGGTTGGCAGGTCAGCAGATGCCGCTTTCTCTCGTTTAGTAAAACAAAGTTGTTAGCTTTACAGTTTAAAAAACAGTGCCATTTCAATGAGGTTCCCCTGAAGTTACTTTGTTCTATTTGTTACATTTCAGAAAAGGCATCATCAGGGAGAAATCCATTTTTTTCTGCTTCTAAATACACAATAGCACTTGCACCGTGGGCACTAGTGACACAGCTTATTAGAAGCATCATGGATAGAAAAGGTTACATCCAAGTTAAAGAAAACATGATGTGTCAGGTGAACATAGCTAACGGCATCAGGGCTGAGCTATAAGATAAAGTGGTGCAACTGGTGCAAAGATAAAATTGAAAAAAAGCTACCAGACACGGTGTATCAGAGTAGGTGTAGATAATTCCCTTTCGCTGCATTTTTAGTCACTGTTAAGGTACCTGGGCAACATCCTTATTAGAACTTGGGGGTGGGGGGAGGAGGAGGAATGAAAAAATAAAAAAATCAACAACTCAGCATAACTCATTTTTTCATATGCTTGCTGGTATTTATGAATCAATTATCAAAAATACTATTCAATTTATTTACTAGACAGATTAATAAATACTGTACTGACCTAGAAGCACGCAATTCTTACTGTCTCCAAGTGATGCACCCCTGAGTTTACTTTTATTATTGCATACGTGTCCCCATCTTCCATGTTCCTCAGCTTCTGGATACCAGAAATCCTCCACATTTGTTTCAGTAACTCTGAACTTTCAAATCAATCTTAACCATGGAAATACTTTATGTAATTGGTTACGAAAAGCAAAGCATTGTTTTTAACGGCAGTATATATAGTAACAACTTGTCAGTCATCCAAAGTTTACGTTTTAAGTATACATTTAGAGATATGTAGGTTAAGCTGCAAGAGCAAAGCTGCACTGATGACTGTGTACTCAGGAAATCCAAACTCACGTACGGGGTTGAAATTTACCTCGTTTGCTAAAGCAAAGGTCCCCCAGTGAATTGCTACGGACTTCTTCGCCTGAACATCAATATGGATTCTTACTGCTTCTTCAGGATCCACGTGCTGGTATTTCATAAACCACCTACCAAAACACATAGATTTTTTTTGTGTCACCTAATTCAGTGCAAGATTTCTTCTTTATTTTCATTGGGTAAGTTGCAAAGAATCTTAAAAAAAAAAACAACACCCTCACCTAATCAAAAAAATTATGGAGTATGTACGTCTGAACAACATACAGAACACTCAAAATCAACAAGCTGGAATATACTGATACACCCACAAAACAGCAGTTCATGATTTTCACTCCTCTTTTCAAAAGGTTTTTTTTCTCTTATCTATATCTTTAATAGTATAAGGATATATTACTGGTGCCTTGAGGCATTAAGGCTGTAGATTTAAACCCATCCCTGAAAAAATTTCATGCTAGCAGCACACACCAAAAAGCATGTGCTTCAGAAGACAGCCTAAGGGAACGGGTGGTAAAGCAGAAGGGAGAACCTGGCAATTCTTGAAAGATACTGGATTTTTACCATGTTATTCTGATTCCTATCTTCCTTTCCCAGCCTGTACATGCTCTGCTTCCAGCATTATATGAGCTTTAGCATCTAGAAGTTTAGATACCCTGTCATAAGTAGGATACAGATGCTTAAACAACAGATCTTTCACACTCTATAAAGGATTCATCTTTATCTTCAGAGAAGTTGCAAAAACAGCGTAAGGACTGAAGCAAGAGAAAAATGCTGCAAATTGCATGCACCTAAACGGGTTGGATTAAGTGATGCTACTTAAAAGAAAAAGCCACAAAGTAATCCCAGATTTTTACTCAACATTTGTCATGGAAGAAAGTCAGCTGATTCATCCTTGCTGTGCTTAAGACTGAAGAAACACCCCCCAACGCCCCCCCAGGAACACCACACATATGCAGGCAAGTATTCTAGACATTTCAGCTGCATCATCCAATTGCTTTTTTTTTTTTCTGTCATTCAGCCATTTCCTTCTTTTGCCTCTGTATTCTATTGTAAAATCTTAATTTAAGTATACCTAAAGTTTTCACTTCTGGGTGTATTTTTTTTTGTCATCAGTATATAATTTCATTTATGTATTTTGACCAAACTTTGATTTTCATACCTTGGCTCGTAAGCTCCAATGGGGATGGCTGCAAGATCAAAAGGTCCAAACCTTTTACCTATCTGTTCAAAAGCCACACAATATCCAGTATCTCCTGAAAAGAAAAACCTATTCCAAGGTCCCAAAACAGACCAGCTGCCCCAGAGAACCTTGTTATCATCTGTTGCAGTCCTTTTGCACCAATGCTGAGAAGGGGTGAAGACAAAAGTTACCGCATCATGACCAGGGACACAGTTCTCTTCCCACCAATCCAGTTCAATCACGTTCTCACAACCACATCTCTGCATCCAGTCCAAGAGCCCTAGAGGCACAAACCAGCGCAGCTCACTCCCAAAACGTTGATTTAAACTCGTTACAGTGTTGTAGTCCAAATGATCATAATGTGTGTGGCTGATCATGACCGCATCTATTTTGGGGAGCTGCTCTACTGTGCACGGAGGTCCTCGGAAGCGCTTGGGACCCACCAGCTGAGTAGGGGAAGCTCGCTGGCTGAAGATTGGGTCAGTAAGAAATATGAGTTCATCCATTTCCACCATAACGGAGGCATGTCCCAACCACGTGACTCGCATACCAGTTCCTGTCTTCCCAGCAAGTTCCGGCTTCTGAACAAAGTAAGGTTTTAACACTGGAAGCTCTTTATCGAGTTCCTAACAAAAAAGAACACAATATGCATGAGAGATTTCAGAATGTACTTGGCCGTGGAACAAATCTGCATACAAGACACAAATCATTACAGTCAAGACTTGCATTTTGTTTATATTTTCAGGCAACCAGAGAACTGCAACACAAACCCAATGCCTTACTAATGGCCATTTTCCCACCCACTTCTTCCTAATTTCATCTCAGTTTTTTGTAACATTTTCACTTCTCTGACAAGAGAGAAAAGAGAGAGCCCGAGAGTAGCCCATCAGGCCAGGAGACCTACTCGTTGAGAAAGAGTCCAAAAGTGTTGCAATGAAAGCACTGCAAGGGACTAACAATATCCTGGGAAAGGCTTTGCCACTGGTTGGCCTTCCTGTCCTGGAAAAGAATATATACACACACTGTTGCTGTAACAAATGCTCAAGTCTAGCTTGTGCAATTAAAGGATGCATCCCCTAAATCCTACCACAAATAAGTCACAAACCCACAGATGAAAGAGAACGTGACGTTCCCAACGGCGTTCCGCAAAAACTGTGTTCTGTCAGCCTTCAGCAGGCCCTCGCTCTCCATTACCTATAGAAGCAGCACAGGGAGGTTAACCTCACTTGGCTAATGTTAGCTTTTACCATTCTCTTTCCATCCTGCCAATAATTCAATGAACATTGGTAAAACACAAACTAAACCCCAGATCCCATTCTCAAGGTGGTCCTTTAGGCACTTCGCTATGCTTCTTGCAATGTTTTATTGAAGCCTTCTAGGTAATTAAAGTTTAACTATTACTGAATAAATCACTATACTGATCTCCCTGTATGTGCAGGATGTAGTCCCATGAATGACTTAAATCAACCTAAATCCATACTCCGGTGTAACAAAGTTATGGAAACCTTCCCCCACCTGCCCTCTTGTTCCAGCCTTAATGCTTATGCAGTCCCCACTCAAGTCTGACAGGTCAGAGAACTGATCCAGCTGAACATTAATCCAGAGGAGGAAAACATGCAGCTTTCATCTCAATCAGCTTCCAAATTTGACTCTCTGTGCAGCCTCAGGAAGACAGATGGCACAAAGGAGGCCATGGCTGTACATCATCTACTGAAACTCATCATCAAACCACTGCTCATTCTCTCATTTTAAACAGGAGTTACATTCTTCACTGCAGTTTGGTTGAGAAGCTTATGCAGAAGCTTTATTTGTAATAAATAAAGAGTTTTCCTATTAAAAACAAAACAAAACAAAAAAAGTCTTCTTGGGACTTTTGACCGTCTCCGGTTGTGCCACAGTGTGGCTAAGGCTCTCCTCACAAACAGTTCTGGTCTGAACTCCTGACATCACTTTAGAAGAATTTTCCTCTGTTAGGCACCTTCTGCAGACTCCTGACACTCTTCTCTCCCTGGTAATCACAGATGTCCCAGCACCTCTGGTTCCTTGTCAGAGCCTCCCCATCATGGTTGCTGCTCTCATTCTCCAGATCTAGGACAGTAGATTAGTGCTGTCAGGGAGCTGATACAGAGCTAACCTCCTGCTCCCTTAAAAGCCCAGCTGATGCTGTGACACTTTAGGAGTCTAGGATTTCCCTTGCTAAAACAGTCCTGACAGCTTCAGGAAAGTTACCTTCTACACAATATTTTATTGATTTGGAGGGCGTATGTTGGGAAAAAAACACCCCACCCCCCTGCAATCTTACTGTAAGGAATAAAATATTAATGAAACTGCTTTTTTCTGAGAGCTAATGCACAAGATGTGTCTACTGAAAAAGTTTCATTACTGTCTCCAGGAAAGAGAAATAGATAGCCTTCTATAATGCTGGATATAAGGTTAGTACAATACAATCAATTCATACAAGAACAAAAAAAGTATGAGTATTAGACTGAGACAAACTGCTGCTTCTCGAAGAAAGAAACACAGAATCACAGAATCACTTTTTTATCTCTATTTCATCCTAAGTACGTAGGAATCACACTGACAGGAGAAATCTGAACCATAGAGAGTGTTATATTTTGACACTTCAATTAAAAAAAAAAAGAGTGAAAGACCCACAAAACTAATATAATGCTCAAAAATGGAAATTAGGACAGCCCACCAAATTACACATAGTTAAGTCAACAAATCAGATTATATCAAGGAAATTAAACTCAGATATGGAATTTAATAATTAATTGTCATAATGCAATTTAGGTCACTAAGTACATTTTTAAAGAAAATGTTCTTTTTAAGTAGTTGTAAAGGTAGACTACAAATTATTCTGCAAATTCTAAATTAATCCACTTTATTTTTGCTGACATTTGACATAAACTAGTTTTTAAAATTAGTATCATGCAGTATTAACAAAGAATACTAAATGGATTAAGAACCACCAATTGGCAGATGTGAACAGTAAGTTCTTAACTGGGACTTAAACATATTGTACTGGTTTTGGCTGGGATAGAGTTAATTTTCTTCATAGTAGCTCAATATGGTGCCGTGCCTTGGATTTGTGACCAAAACAGTGTTGATAACAGACTGAACAGTGCTTACGCAGCATCAAAGCCAGGAGGCTGGGGGTGCATGAGAAGATGGAGGGGACCCAGCCAGGACAGCTGACCCCAACTGACCAAAGGGGTATCCCAGACCTTACAATGTCCTGCTCAGCTTATAAAGCTGGGGGAAGAAGGAGGAAGGGGGGTGAGTGGTGGTGGCATTTGGAGTGATGGAGTGTGTCTTCCCAAGTAACCATTACACGTGATGGAGCCCTGCTTTCCTGGAGATGGCTGAACCCCTGCCTGCCAGTGGGAAGCCATGAATGAATTCCTTGTTTTGCTTTGCTTGCACTCATGCGGCTTTTGCTTTCACTATTACACTGTCTTTATCTCAACCCGTGAGTTTTCTCACTTTCACTCTTCTGATTCTCTCCCCCATCCTGCTGTGGCAGAGTGAGCGAGCGGCTGGGTGGGGCTGGGCTGCCATCCGGGGTTAAACCACAACACATTTACACTATTAAAGGCTTTACAGAGATGTCACTAGGACCAACGCTATTAAGTATTTTGAACAGTTGATTTAAAGGTAAAACTAATGACTATAAAAGGCATTTCTAAAGGACATGCAGACAGGATGATTGATAAATAAACAGTAGCACAGTTTGAACAGCTAGTATCCCAACCTATTTAAATAAAATTCTGTGAACAAAAATTCAAGGCAAACCAAGAGCACAAAGGCAGTGTAACTTGGAAAGCACTGACTCTGTGAGATCTACAGGTTTGTGATACACAGGCATCTGATCTAAATCAGTGATTCCTTGGGAGATGAGATCAGAAATTAGGCATTATTTTGAGCTATCGTAGTAAATCACACAGGGAAATAGCTAAAGAAATTACTTCTCAGTGCATGGGTTTGGGTTTTTTTGTGGTTTGTTTTTTTTTTTAATATTTTACAAAGTACACTAAAATCCCCCAAATTACCTTTTAAACCAATAAGGACTCATTAGTCAACTCATAAGATTTCAAACTAAAATGCAAGTTCTATTGGCAGTATATGTCATATGAAATTCTTAAAACAACATAATTAACAAAACACATAATCTTATAGAACCTTCATCCTGCTATAGTACATCTTGTTGTCTGTCAGACTAACCAGAAACATACTAATACTACAAGAATTATAACAGACCTTTGAAATATGGCATTAATGTCAAATCAGCTACCAACATAAGCAAAATGCGCCTAATACTGTCTTATCTTTACCACTGGAGTAATACAAAAATTCTTCCTGCTGTGCCCCTTCCCCCTCCCATGTTCTTTTTTCCTTCCTAATGCAAAGCAAGAAGAAACACATGACGGGCTTTGGTTAAGACTAGCTAATTAGCTTAGGATTTTTGGCGCTTAGTGTGTACTGGAATACCACTGGATTTTACAGAAATGAGAACAATCTAAATCGTTGATCCAACAACTAATAATTAAAGACACTTCAACAGCACTGAAAAAAAAGTTATTAGTAAAGCCTGTAATGAAAGTACAAAAGGTCTATGCATTCTGGATGATGACAGAGGTTTGTTGTGAAGGCGTGATCATAATACATATAGCTTTTACACAGTGAAGTACATATCCCAGATAATACGCTTTTTTTACATATGCAAAGCACTTGGTACAGATAAATGGAACCTGCCCAGCATAGCAGGGTATCACTAGGCACACTCAGTGTGGAAACTGAAGTAGGAGTCTGCTCAAAGGATATGCTATCTAGCAATACTACATAAAGTATGGAGCCCTTAGTTTGAATTTTAAACATGCTCAGAAGTGCTTTACAGGTTAAATTAAATGTGGAGGAAACATAGCTGGAACAAGCATCAAAATGGCTGAGGACCCAAGAAGTGCATTTCATTGATCCTTATCTAGGTTTTTGTATTTCTGATTTACTTCACTGAGCTGCTGAATAATTGCAGACACTTAACTAAAAAATTTCAGATGCAAAGCAATAAAATCAGTCCAGAATTAATCCCAACTGGGTCAGAGAGAGAGCTTTACAACTGGTACAGTGTAGATTTCTTTGTAATTGTCCTTTATTGCAGGGATACTTTGTAAATTAAAGGGGAGCGCTGCAGTTCTCCAAAGCCAGCAGAGCTGTATATTCTGCACTCTGTAGTACACCTTAGCACTGCCTTCAAGATACTTCAGACACTAACCAGGTTTCTGGCAAAACATGAAGCCTACTGTACACATACAGAATAGGGCAACGGTCAAAGGCAATTGAAAAAGTCAAGGCATGAATTTTACACAAAAATGTGGCCAAAGTATCATAATGCAGCACACTGCCTAGAAAGCTGTACGCACTGAGACACAACCGCTGTTACTACGACAAGGTGCAGATAACGTCTAGAAATAAGATACGAAATTTAAAACAGTAAATTGCTGGAAGGGATCCCAAGACTAAAATATGTTTTTTGTCCTTCTTTCTGAAGTCCAGTTGTTATTATTACAGAACAACTACAGCCAAGATTTCTCCCTTAAACATGTTCTGTGCCACATATCCTTAAAAAAAAAATCCCCAAACCTCTGACCATCACATTAATAAGTAACACGGCCTTCCTGTCTGTAAAGCTGATCAAATTCCTTCCTTCACAGTTAATTCACATAAGATAAAAATGAAAAGTGTAAGGTCTTTGCTAAATACTGACTGTGAGATTTATAGCTTATGCTTGCCTCCTCAGATGCTTAAAAGCATTATTAACTCCTATTTGTTCAAAAATGCTTTTCCTGGTTGCACACCCTTCAGCACAGATTTTTCCAAAGTGCATTCAACACTTTAGAAAATACACCAAGACGTATTCCTGTCAAAACTGTGACCATGCTAACACTTGCTGTGGCCACAGAGATAACCCGTGGCTTTCCAGTATCTATTACTCTTCACAGAAAAGAAGCTTCTCTCTGAGGTTGCTTCCCCCGCTTTCTTTATATACAATATCTGACAGAAGCAATACGCCAAGAACAAATAAAGGTATTCCCCAGTAAACTGACACTGTACCTTTAGTATTTCAGTAGAAATACTTGCTCACGTTAGTTTTAAAATATGCAATTTTTTTCCTGATGTACCAAAACAGAAAAACATGGATTTGCAAACACTTCCATAAGTAAATGACAGCAACTATTCATTGCATTTTTATGAAAAAGATGCAGCGTATGTAGTAAACATCAGTCTGGGAAAAGAAAAAGGGCAAAATTTTTACAATGAGATGTGCCACAGCTCTTTCATCCAATACGAACAATGTTAGTATGCTTTATAAGGTAACACCTATTAAAAATGAAAGAATGCAACTGTAGTTTATGACTGAGCTAAGGGGACATTTTTGTTGGTTTTGTAAATATAAACTGAGTTGGGTAAATCAAAGGGTGTGGAACTAACAGAAAGGAGAAAAAAACTACAGAGGCAGAAAGCAGTAACCCACCTTTTGAAAAGAATAAAGTGATAATAAAAATTAGAAAAACAACACTTAAAAAAGTCTCCAAAAGATGCCTAGTAAGTATTAGTTAGAAACTGTCCTGTTTTATTGATTAGAGCAGAAGTAAAAGCAGTCTAAATCAAGAACAGAAAACATGCAAGTATTTACCTGCTTTGAGCATGGCACATTGCTGTTATTTTTTTCCATGAGGGACCATTTCAAAATATTTGGCAAGGTTGGTGATTTCCACGTTGGCCACGGGTTGACAAATTTCCCGTCTTTGCCTCTCTTTGATTTAGTTACATCCTCTTCTAATCTGTAGTCCAGCCTGAAGCTTTTCCTGGAGGTCCTGGAAGAATCGCTGCCCCTGGAACCTCGACCCGAATTCTGACGTTTCCTCACCGCTTCTTTAGGGTACTGGTTACACGCATTCAAGGGCTGCTCTTCACCCATTTTCTTATCCATATCTTTTTGAGGAGAACTAAAATAAATTTTAAATTAATCAATCTCTTCTTGGACTAACATCAACATTCATAAGATTGAATGGTCTCACACACATTAGAATCAAGCCTGCCCTTCTTATTTTATGATCTACTGGATTTTTTCCTCAACAAAATATGCTTTTAAAACAGTTTCTATTACACAAAAGACTTCAAAAACATGCTGTGGCAAGTAGACATGAGATCTCTTTGTAGTTCAGGCAGAATTTTACTCCCGGGTATGCAGAGCTTCAGATACTAACACTATTATCTACCAACTGCAAGAGTGAGGGGGAAGGGTTCCTTAATTTACGTTTTGGAATAATAGTAAGTTCCTCCTGAAACTTAGGACGTTCAGTGCTTGATTTAGCACATTCCTGCAAACCCATCCAAGAGACACTGCAACTATACAGTACCTTCAGATTTTCCTATATAGTAACTTTGTTTTGTAGTAAGAGCAGCAGCCTCACGTAGCAGCAATAACACATTACTTCTACCAACAAGATAAGATGTATGTACACGCAGAGCAGTCAGAACACAAAAGACGTTTGGACCTATTTCCTATTCTGTCCAAAAGGAAGGAAAAGCTTATTGTAACTATTTTAAACACAATTTTGATACAGTTGTAACTGAACTGACTAGGGAAAGGCCACAGAAGATTGGAATACCACAAAATAACTCAGACAAGCTTATTTCTGTAAAGCCACAATTCCGGCACATGACTTAGAAAACTGCGAGCTCAGTAGTCAGTCTCCTATTCCAAACTGCACTCCAGCGTTGCAGAGTTTAGGAATATGGAGTCCTATTGATCTCATTATATCCAAGGTAGAAATAAACAAATAACCCTATTTTATTTTAAAAATTGCTGAAGCAATTCAGTTGAAGCTAAATGCTTCGACATTTCAGTTGAAAGTAAATACGCTACTCTGACAGTTTTTAAAAAAAATAGGTTGCCATTTTAAAAAGTGCACAACTTTCTGGTACTTACAAGCTCTACCTGATAAAAATTAGAAGATGACCAGTAATGAAGAGACAGCATGATACACTGCTTAGGCGCAGGAATAACGGTAAATGACAAATTATGAAGTTTGTCCTGTGGAAAACTCTCCCCCACATGTTTTAGACTATTTCATTAACTCAGATACTCAAACTTTAGCTGTATACTCATATGAGAAGCACTGGGCTGATGTACCAAAGCCAGGTCACTCAAACAACATTTTCAGAGAACATAATTAAAGTCCATAGTTTTCTTAGAAATTACTTCCTAAATGAGATCTTTTTCTAAGTAGCTGGATATCCATAACTCACTGTGCCCCTCCCTAAGTTCATATTACAGGAAAAAAAAAAATATATTGTCACTGCAACATTACAGCTAAGATTTTACACACTTATAAGTGCTATCAAATTGAACCCAAATGCATTTACTGGGGATAATCTAATTTAAAATGCAGAGCCTGTCCTTGCTATTCCAGCAGCAACTTACTAAACAGAAAGTATGGTGGCAGTTGCAAACACATGGCACTTGATAAATACTGTGAAATTTTATTAACAAAATAACCATTATTTTGCCATACAGTAGAGATAAAACATTAACATCTCAAAATTCACTTCTAATAAAGAAGCATGAACAACATTCAGAAAACACTGCTGATACCATTTTTTGCTAAGTAGTACCATTGGTCATAATCTTGTTTTAATGTAATTGCTTTGTACTCTAGTTTCCCTGTAGTTTTACTGAAACCACTCCATTTATGTATTTTCTATTTAGCAATAATACACGACATCTGCATTATAATTTTAATTTAACTGTTGATACTCCTAGGCTTTTTTCCTCTGTCCCACTAAACATTTACTGGAATCAGCCTTCAATGGAACAGCCACCCAACTTGCTCTAGACCAATAAGCAGATATCAATGGTAACAAAAATCATCAGTGCCATGAAAAGGCAGACAGAATATCCCCAAAACTGTAGTGGACATTTTAACTGTTACTTTAATCTAAGAGGGTGGGGGGGTGGGGGTGGGATTCCTCAATGAGCATTTTCAATGCCAAGTCAGCTTATTAATTTAGCAAAGCACGCAGACACAGCATAAAACATCTACTCTTCTAGAAAGCATCATGAAAACAAATCACAAAAGTTTAATCAGATAGGTACTTAATTCAAGGAAATTCTTCTGTTAACATCTCAGATGTCTGATTTTTAAATATATATAACTCCTGTAATTATTGTTCCTACAAGACATCTTATATGAGAGACTGGAGTGCCTAAGGTTTTATTTTTAAGCTTCTGTTTATCTATTCATTCATCTCTAAAATAGATGAATTCTACTTCTGCTTAAATTTTCATATAAACCTTTGATCTTATGCTGAAAGTATAAACCTCTAGGGGAAGTAGGGATCAGCTATGCTGATTACACAAAGACAATGCCAAAGCATTTAAGGCACTGCAGGTATCTGTCTGCCAACATATTTTCCACATGATGCACATACATGGCTTTCATTAGTATTCCATAAGCAACTGAAGGGATGAAAGACCTCAGAGCTCACAGAATACTTTAAACCCTTTTACATGCATAAGAAAGGGACACATTTACAAACAATTAACTGAGGAAGTATTCCTGAGGAACTGTAGATTCCTTTGAAGTATCAATCTTGCAAGTTCATTTCTGTTTCCTTTAAACTGGTAAAAATATATCCTAGAATATTCATGGAATACAGTAGAAGAAATCTAATTTTCTTATTTAAAAATGGTAGATGATAATTTCTTGAAAGCCAGCAATCATTAGCTTAAAATAAACTCAACCAGTTATTAGTCCAAGGAGATTCTTACCCTTTTGCAAAAGAAAGCCTCTACAGACAAGGAGATTTGGCAGGTATATTTTAAATATTAGAAAACATCCAATCAGAAATGAGCTGATTTTTCATCCAGCTTTCCTGAATTCTTCCCCAAGAAAATAATTGTTTGATGCTTGAGAAATAAATTTAAACATTGGATTGCCAGCCAAATTATGAGCGACAGAGACACCAAAATGAAACTGGAGTAGGGTTCACTCAGGAGGGGTAGGGGGAATGGGTTATGTCCTCGGTGAGTATTTGTTATTGCAAGGTTCCACAAGAAATCTTCCATTTTCCACACTTTTAAACAAAGAGGAAAACTACTCTTCTACTTAAAAGCATTCAACTGCTTTCTTAATAAATGGAACCCATCCTTTGGGATGAGGTGACTTACCCCCAAACAAGGCCAAGTGGGTTGCCACCACTTGTAAGAGGGGCTCAGGCAAGACTCAACGCAACCACCCTCTTGGTGCTCAGAGGTGCTTTACCGTTTCAACTGAAAATTCAGAAAAGGAAATGGACCAAGACATACAAACTACTGAAGGAGACCATTAGTCATGCCAAATGCACGAGGCCAGAAGGTACTCTAGACAGAGGGGGAGAATGCCACTGGGTGATGAATGGGATGAAGCCCAACATGAATCAAAACGCAGAGCTCACATAACTGGTTTTCCAGCATCAAATACTAAGAGAGCCCTAATAATCCACAAGGCAAGAGAGAAGTTGTAGGTAAGGCAGGACATGGCATGGAAACCCCGTGTCTTACGTCAACGGTAAGCAGGCTTACACCTGTAAACAGGATACAGCCCTTCGGACAACAGGTTTGTGGTCAATTGTTTATTTTAGCATTGCTTATATAACTGAAAACTTGGATACAAACATTTTTGCTTTGAGGCTTCTGTTTATTTAGGAAAATAATTAAAAGTTTAGTTAAACATTTTAACGCTTTCTCTTTCTGTTCTGAAATAAGGTTGGAAACAGGATACATTAACGTTACAAGAAGCACTCTGACATTTTTACTTTTAAATGGTCTTTTAACCACAGCAGGGCTTCAAGCCAAATTATTTTAACTATATTTGAAGAAATGCATCAACATAAAATCTATTGTGAGTCTTCACCATTTCCACCCAGTCGCCTCTAACATCCACCACTCCATAACTGAAAAAGATGTAGCTCCCCCTACTAAGCATACAGTGATGCTACTAACAGTGAAGTATGCCAGAACAGATTTTGCCTTTTCTACACAGAAATGTGGTCCTTATTTAACAAATTCATAAGCCAGAAACTTTAAGAAAGAGTTACTATGAACCTATAGTTTACTGGAACCCAAACAACATCCACAAAAAGTCACACTTACCTTGCAAATATTTCATAGCTTTCCAAATATCCTTAATTTTCTCTATTTTTGAAGCAATGAGTTTGGTTCATTTCTAATTGCTGTCTCTCTGTATAGACTACATCCAGAACTGGGCTGCACTACACATCACCTAAAAGGGAGAGCATACAATTCCTAGCAAACTCATTTGATTTGTGCTTCATCATGCCACTGTAGCCTTATCAAAGCAAGAATCTGAGCTTTCTGCAGCACATGTACTGCTACACAACTTGGAAGTTTTCTTTCAACATACGTATTTTTTAAGACTGCAAAAAGCACACTTTTTGGCTTGAAACTAAAAAAAAAAAAAAAATCAGCTAAAAGGTAAGGTATTTGCAAACACTAGGGAGCACACACATACTTTTTTGAAAAAAAGTCTCCTGCCTGCTCAACTATCAAACGACTGCCAGCTAAGTTTGGCTGTGTTTTTATTTTTCCTTCAGGTCTGAAATTGTCTGCTTTAATTAATGAACAGTTTGAGACTGGAAAATTCTGAATGCATTTAAACTTTTATTGTGCAGTACTTGAGGCTGTTCATCATACCACTGTAGCCTTATCAAAGCAAGAACCTGAGCTTTCTACAAACCATATACTGCTACACAACTCGGAATTTTTCTTTCACTATACATATTTTTTTATGACTCCAACAGCAATTATTCCAGATACTCTTGGTCTTAGGATTTCACACAAAGATGATGTCTCAAGCTTGCAACTAGCTGACCTATGAATACTTTTATTATTTAAGATTTCGCATTAAAAGTTGCAAGAAAGAACAAGCAGTGCAGAAATTTTCATTCAAATTGATATTTTAACAGCCAGCTGGGGATTCTGTGTGATGTCCTGTTTCCATATTTTCCAAACATCCACAACACAAAAAATCCATGCTAGTACAGCCTTCTTCCATTCTTGGATACACCCATTTCATAGCACAGCTATAGGTTGCCAGCCCAGTTCTTCTATGTTCTCAACAGATCTGTAAGTATCATCTCTTGTGTACTGTTAAAGAAAGATGAAGAACTGAGTTGACAAGAGAAACAGAAATAGCTTTCTCCATAAACAACCTCATAGAATTATGATGAATCCTTTGCCATTCTTATCTAGTTTGAGGATCAGCAGTAAAACAAAGCAAAGTTTTATTTAGACATTACAGAGAAAACAATTTTAGTTACAAATAAAACAAATGTGAAGCATCTACCCATAGTCATCTGTTGTTAGGCATATTCTTACAACAGCTGTATTACTTAGGCAGCCATCGCCATAAGCCATCCCATTTCTGCCCTCATTGTTCCCCCATGCTTGCCAAAACAAACATTTGTGTCCACATGATGAATTAGTTCAACAAACTGATCTAGCCGATAGTCACTTCTTACCTTCCCATCCCCTAGAGAAGTACTTATTTTTCACCTGCACCACTGGGTAACCATGCAAGTGTTTATACCAACAAACTGCCTAGGACAGGGAAGGGTGAGAACAGGAATATACTGCTGTAAACAAGCTGCTTATGCCAGTGTTGCTAGAGAAAAAGTAATTTATTAAATACCCTCCATTTAGAATTCCCTCAGTGTAGCTCAGTTACATACACCACCAAGTTAGGTTCAGCAATTCCCACTACCTCTAAAATACTTCATTTTCAATCTATTCCCCATCCAAGATTTCACATTTAGTACTGATGCTGCTTAAACTCTCTGCCTGCCTATTCCAAGATTTCATATTCTAACCAAGCAAATTCAATAGCTACCTACCACCCAAAAGGCAGCCCACTGCAGCCGGCTCCCGTTACTACATATTCTGACCTCTACTTTCCTAGTATTCATTAGAGGAACTAAACCAACAGAAAGTTATTCATGGTCACTACCAGTGCTTATCAGCTACACCTTCGTATGCCTCCAGATACAGATGCAAATAGGCTTTAGAGTCAGGTCCGTCAGTAGTACCTGGAGCCAGCTATTTCTCAACCCTGAGTTAAATCTGATCAGCCACGGGCATTGCATCAACTGCATGAAGACGCCTCTTCCTGGAACTGGGATGATACATAACTATTTTCCCCTTGTTTCCACGGACCCCAGCTGACTGTCCTTGTCCAATATGAGCACTTTGTAGTCCCCAAACGTGTTTATGAATTGTACTTAATACTACAGAAGTTTTCTGTTACACGCACATCTCATTTTGGTTATGATCCCCGATATGACAGTAGTTGTCCATAGGGGTCATGCATATTAGCAGAGATGACAGACCCAGTAGCCCATTTCTTTAGCTCTACAGGCCTATTAGAATAAGTTATTTCCCTCTCTACCCTCATCTTTTACTGCAGTCTTGAATAAAAGTATCCAAAAGTTGGCACGTGGCCATCACATTTAAAAGAGCAGCCTAGACTATCATTATGATAAAGCACAAGAGCAGTGTAATTCTGTGCTGTTGCTGAAGCAGTCATGCTCTCCCTAAACAACTAATTTCATATGACTACTTAATGTATAGGGAAGAATGTTGAAAACACAAAAGCTGGAATGGAAGTTTTCTTACCTGCTCTGCAGGACTCGGGCTGACAACAGACAGAAGCAAGGTTTGTGCATTACAGCTGTGTTATGTTACGCAAGACAGTAACTGGACCACAAATCAAATACAGACAGTTTTTAAAATCAACAGAGAAGATAGCACATGCACACAGCTGGGCAGATGAACTGTGGATTCCAACAGCAACAATAATCTCCATGGATGACCCTTCACACTTGTGAAGACTTTCAACAAAGCTTTTCCAAAAGAGCAAACACGAAACTTGTACCAACGCAGCTACAGGATCTGGACCCCAAGTTTAGTGTTCTGGCACCAGCTCTACTCCCGTAAGTATTTATGCAAACAAGTAGTTCATTAGTTTCAGTTGGTCTACTGATGTGACTGCAGTTAATGACAGAGCCAGACCTTTCCAGGATGGGCCTTACTGTTAGAAAAAACAACCAAACTTTACAGGTTAGAATTTACACACTTTAGCCACCCCTGTGCGTGAACAGCCTGTACATCTTGGGTTTAGTATTTTAAGTTATTACGTAATGTTGAAGCTGTTAGCACAGGTTTTTCTTAACTAAAATGAAGTTTTAAAATATTACAAGCTCGCACTCTGTCCTGAGGGTAAAGGTTTCCCATCTGACTTGTCAATTAGATATGACTAAAAATAAATACTACTGCACATAATGAAACTAAGGCTCCACTTGAACATACTATGGTAGAAATCCAATTTCCTTTGTAGCACATGGCCATAGAGGCAAAGTAAGAACTGTTTCCATAAAATGGATAGAAATCATGTTAAAACCTTGATCCATAGGATCCATGTGGCAAAGCCGGATCTGAAGCAGTTCATTTATCATCAACTCTGGCACTTTTATGTCTGCAACTGCGCAATTGCTATCTCCACTAAGCCTTTACTAAGCCTTTTAATTTTCTTCTTCCTTTTCTCTCCATGCCAGAAAGATACAAACTCCTATGCAAACTTCCTCTAGACTCACACTGAGAATAATCCTTTAAAACCCTATAAACCCCGAGTTGTCCAGGAAGTGCAGCAACGCCCAAGCACTGAACTAGTTTTTATTTTGAAGTTACTAGACAGTCATTATTTATATACATATTTAAATGCTTGCCTATTTCATTCCCTCTCTTCAGTTCAAAGTCCAAGCGCACAAGACCCAATGTTATTTCTCTGCAATAAACATTTCCCTAAATTCTTTCTAAATCTACTTAGATTTCAACATAAGCTCAACTTTTGCTTGTCCCAACAACATCCTCTCTCTCCCTGTCTGCATATGCATACACCCCATAGACATATGGATTTTACAGAACTATTTATAACATTTGACCTCAAATGTACTGAAAACCCAACAAATCATTTCCAGATCAGTTAAGATAAGGAAAATGGAAGTTTTTCTTTGTTGAAAAAATGTGTTTTTCTTGAATGCAACTGTTCAAAGACCATCTTTCACATGAGTTGAACTAGAAGGTTATCAGCCTTTCCAAATATAGAAGTTTTGAATCTCCAGAACTTCATACAAGAAAGCCAGGAAGCACATGTGATACAGCACCCTGACGGTTCTTTAACTGAAACACAGTCATTAAAAGAAATTACAAATGGTAGAACACCAGACACAGCAAGACACAAATACCCAAGGAAACTGGAAACATCACAACACATTAACATTTTTCATGACAACTCCTTTTCCTACATATAACCAGCCTTCTACTCTATCCCCACAACTCTAGATTATGAAGTCTCTTCATGTACTCTAAATGAAATGCAAAGTGCTTTGGTTGTTAGTCAACAACAAAAGTGTTAATATAAAAAGTTGTTTGGTTTGTTTGGTTTTTTCTTCTGGAAGAGTCAAGGCACATTTCCAACGCGACTGTGAACCATCCAGTAATTTTTGAGGCACCATCCTAAACATGTAGGTGTTTTAAGGAGACAAAGTGTTTAATTTAAACACACCTAAATAGACACACATAAACAACTTGTTATTTCCACAATCTTATTCTCAGAAACAGCTGAACCTTACCGAAACCCTCTCTCAAAAACCAGTTCACAGCATGGGAGACTTCCACCTAAACAACTGAAACTATTTCCAAATAGTATAAGCAATAAAAACTGAAACCTTATCGTAAGCCTTACTCAGCAGACAGTAGCACTACCAGCTCCAACCACGGTAACAGGTCTTACACAAGAAAAATCTGTTGATATACATCTTGATATACATTCCTTACCACTTGACTTTTCACTCACACAACATGTAATCAAACCTTGTTTTTCACAGTAGGGACAGAACGGCAGCAAAATGTTTTCATAGTGTCACTTGGTAATGCCCAGTTTATCTGCTTGGGCACAGGTGTATGCTATTCAAACCCATATCATCCCTTCTTTATACAGCTGCTAAATACTAAGATATTACATGCAAACAGTAAATAACATGTAACTTCTTCCCTAGATTTTCTAAGGATATTCAAACCAAGTG
Organism: Egretta garzetta; assembly: GCF_000687185.1. NCBI lineage: Eukaryota > Metazoa > Chordata > Aves > Pelecaniformes > Ardeidae > Egretta > Egretta garzetta. Next base: position 1,259,807 of record NW_009260125.1, read on the forward strand.
CAACACCTGGTTCAGAGAAAAATCCTTTTTACTCAAAGCTGCATTTAGACACAAATGACCAAGTGATTTACCATGGTGCTGGCTCAGAGCATATTAGAAGTAGAACCATGATTACAGTGCTAGCCAGCACACTGTGAGCTACACACTTGCAGCAATTGAGTGAACAAAAAATAAAGTGAGATCAGGAAGGGATTTATAGATGAGACCAAAGGAAAAAAAAATTTCACAGCAGGTATTATATATAGAGGCACTAATTAATATGGCAACATTTCCATTTTTCTCATCACAGACAAACCAATTGCCTTCCCATTTGCAGAAAAGAACTTAAAAGTTATTTCTGAATGGAGAATTAGCAGGTTTGGTTCAATCTTGAACTTATAAAGGCTGAGGAAATAGCAGATTTCTGCTGAGGTAATTCCTCAAATCTACTCAGTCTACAACTGAAGAAAATAATAATAATGGATTGCTTCCTTTTAAAAAGGCTGTGGATCTCTTTTGATTTGGGCAAAGCTGAAGCCCAATTAACTGTTACTTATATTTGAACAGTTTCACTGTCATCCCTTACTTCCTCCTCTCCTGAAGGTGTCCTCTCCATCACAGTGAGTCAATCGGACAGGGCTTTCCGATCTCCAGGTATTCAAAATTCCCATTATCTTTTCATAATAGGTACTTCAATTTCAGAACATTCGGGGCATTTCTAAAACAACTGTTGCAATAATTTTTGCATTAATAAGGTAAAAATCTTCTTCTTGTCTTCCTGAAAGTCTTACCTATAAAATTAATCAGGCTTCCTACTTTATTAACTGATAAAGCTGCTACTAATATTTAAGTAATAATATTTAAAAATGCATAACTCTCTTTCAAGGGTCTTTTGCCAGAAAACAGAATTTACTTTCTTGTCACTACCTTTAGTTTTTAATGTCACTTTAGTCAGTGTAGTTTCAAAAATAAAGAAAAATACCTAAGTACAAACAGTACTTCCCTTTAAAGGTGAAAACTTACTTCATAACCGCCATTTAACAAACAGAAGAGTAAGAAATCATAGTCATCACTAGAAAAACCATTTCTGCAGAAGTTTAACACGAACTCCGCTGCGTGCCGTCAAGACATTCAACAAATACTTTCCCTAAATCCTTACCAGAGAGAACTGCCGATCACTGAGATTATTTGACTGGACTAATTACGTTAAATGATTTTGTTAGTACCTTCCACTTCGCATTTACATGACGCAACGCAAGAAAAATGCTCGCGACAAACATCTCTTACTGTCACCTCTTCAAAGGAAAAGGTTCCCTAAACCGCCAGGACCGTGCAGGGTGTTTTTCCACAGGCGATTATGTAACCGGCTTCGTCCGAGCGCTGCTGCAGCGCATTTTCCTGGCAACTCCCGGGAAACGAGAGCGCTGCCGCTGGGCGGGCGCGGGGCAGGCAGGACCGCTTTTTCCTCCAGGATTTCCTTCACCGGGGTGAAAGGATCCCCCCGGCCCAGCTGGCTCGGGAGCGGGCACTACTCGCGATTTGCCCCGAACCAGCG
>NW_009260125.1:1262363-1281186 GCF_000687185.1 Egretta garzetta
ACGCGGTCCTCTCGGGAGCCCGAGGCGGTGCCGCCATCGCCGGGGGTACCGGCACCCATGGCAAGTGCGGCGCCCGAGCGAGGCCCTGCGCGGCAGCCGGCCGCCCTCTCGCCGAGCGGCCCACCTCACAGGCCCCTGTACCCCCTTGGTCACTTCCCCTACGTTAGGAAGTTAAAACCAATGCCCAAGTTTCTTCGCGTGCTGGATCGCCTCCACCGCCTCAGCCCCTGTTGACGCCTGTGAGTGCTTCACACGCGGCTCCAGCCGATGGGCTGGGGAGTGTGGGATTTCGAGGCACCCAATCCAGAGAAACATGTATTTTTTTAAATCTTTCGTTACCTCCTTAAGCACATAGTACAACGGAAAGTAAAGGACAAAGCTATGCAGCTGTGATATGAAAAAAAAATCATGTATAGCAGCAATATGACATGAGTATCTGGAGCTCCGATAACACATTTACATACATTTTATCTTGAAGCTCAGGAATGGATGTCCAGTTTATTAGTGAAGAAATCTTACCCATGTTCAGAGGCCAAGTTCTCAAGGTAGGTCTTGGGAGGCTAGAAACATGAGCCTTACTCTTCTTATCATTGATCTATCATTCTCTTAATCTCTGTGAGGTAGAGGAAGGATAACACTACCAAATTATCTTGTTCTGTACAAGGAAGACAGTTATGTATTGGTTGCTTATGGGCGGGCAGATTTGCTGACCTTTGTCAGTGGAAAATCCTAATTTATTTCTTACTTCTGGCTCTTTTCACCTGACATTTCCTGATCATTTCTGATGATTTTCATACTGATCTCCTATCAGTATGTCTAATGCTAAACTGGCCTTGTAGTAGCCATGACTTTTACTTATATGTTATTAAACACACATCTGTATCGATTGAAGTTATTTCTACTGTTACTTTATGGAATCTAAGACCTACTAAAGGAGTTAGATGATAAAGCTGCTCTCCATAGCGCTGATCGATGCCCACTAACAGTAAGTAATAATTAGTGCCTGTGTATAGAAATTTGTGCAAGCCACTGGGTAAGTGCCTCCAGGCTGGTAGTAACTGACTGCAACAGTATAGTGGGTTTGGGATGCCCATCCTACACTTCAGCTGAGTATGTCTCCTGGTAGGCAGACCTGCCTCCGCATGTCATTTGGAAGTACTTTGTATGTCACCAGTGCTGCAAAAGCAGGAGGCTGTGCTTTAGTAAATGCATTTTGTCTCTGCTACAAATATAGATGTCAACGTTTGGAGGCTGTAAGTAAAGACAACTGCTGTCTGCGCAGCGTGCAGTTCTCACTTTGATGAGGAAACATCTCTTTCCTGGTATAACAGAATTTTATGGTTGTTTGAGACACTGCCAGAAGTCTGTATCGGCACCTGTTGCCTACTCTGCCACGCCAGTGCACAACAAGAGAAAATTCAGCTTCAGAGGTGCTCTTCAGCAGAACCAGAATTTTAAATCGGTTTCCTGTTTCAGTATTCCCATGAGCCAACTAAGATCTTGGTCTAGTCCTGCTGCTTTGGTAGGTTTTGATCTTTCAATGTCTTATGCACACAAATGCATTTAAACTGAGGAAAAGTCCCAATGGCACATCTGTGTAAACCCAGAACAGAGATCTCCCCGACTCTTCATACACCCCAGGAGTGCTAATGTGCTTAAAGGACTGACGTTAGGATCCTGCAGGAGTTGGAGGCCAGAAGTTATTAACAGATGGGAAAGTTCCAGCCATCTGTGCATGAGGTAAGAGTTTTTTGCTTGGCACCTAGTCCTAAGAAAAGGAGTTATAATAATTTTATTTTCTCCAGTGGCATGCATTCCTGGCATTTTTACTACTCAGACTGGCCCTATATATTGTCCACTATGTATGGGAATGGAAAAAGATTTGGGAGTTTCTTTGTACTGCAGAGAGGCACAGACACTGAGAAACAGCGAAATGGGGTTATTTTGGGGTCAGTGCATTTTATTTTCTGACAGTGAAATTTAACGGCTGAAACAGAATCCTTTTTTATTGAAATAGTTTTTGGGGTATACCATTTTCATTAACCACTTGGAAGGATAAGTTCCTTAACATAGCTTAATCTGCTTAATGCAACAACCTATATCTTAATTAGAATCGCACAGTTAGTATTTCATGAATTGTTTCCGCAGTGGTGTCTTTCCCTTGGAGATAGTGTATGCATTAATCATGGGCAGGACAGCTCAACTAACTCGATTATAAAACTGCCCTTGATGAAGGTTTTAACCTTCTATGCAACTGAAGTTTATCAGTATTTTGTTTAGATCTCTAAAGCGTAGAACTAATATCTTTTTCACAAAGTTTAATTTAGTCGGTTGACATAAGCTGCGTCAGAGCAAGATACTCACTGTCTTGGGCAGTAACTGAAGCACAATCTAAAGCAGGAAAAAGTAAAAATTCTGATCGTTAACATTTTTATAGCTTTATAACTGAGCTGTTTTAACTTGATTGAAAATCCTCCTAGATAAAATAAAATAAAAAATGTTGTACCATCTCTTGCTCCATCTTAGAATATCAAGTCATAGTCCAAAATCCCTTTAGGCTTACTCTTGCTATAGACTGGGCAATGTTTACTGTTAGAGTGCAGATGCAGTTTATCACAGCAAGAAGGCACACTTGCTGTAACAGTTTGTGCTGGATCTCTGAGTCAAATAAACTATCCTAGCAAAGAAGTTTTTCACCACTCTAGTATTAGCTATACTGAAATTCTACTAGCATAGAAATTTTGCACCTAAAGAAATTCTACTAAGCTAGTAAAAGCCTCTCTGGCAAGATTGGCCCATTTCAGGAGATAGTCAAACAGCCTAACCTAGCCCTCTAATTGTGGTGTGGAGAGGAAACCGCCCTTATGGCATCCACACTGTTTTGGAGAGAAGTTAAGGGAGAAAAGTTATTTGGCAACTGTTGCAGAGGCAAGAAGAGTTTCAAATCATGTTGGATGTTAAGTTGCCCTGTGAAAGAAGGTTCACAGTAATATTTCAGCAAAACATTAAATTGCCTTAGTTACAAAATTGATATATAATCAATATACAATACTGAATGAAATTACCATAAATGTCATGTTTACCATTACAAATCCAAACCTCTTATGTGGTAAAGTATTTGTCAATCTTTGGGACTACAGAGGAGGAACTTATGAACTACAGTTAACACAAAACAAAATGTGCTTCTAAATATTACGTGAGATCCTCTCTGATGCCTAGCTGGTATCTCTTTAACTCCTACTGAGGGGACAAAACTGGGGGAGACAATAAACTGGAACCATAACAGAGACATTTAGGTTGTGTTATACCCGTGATGGGCCAGGAGCGTTCCCCAGCCCTGACACCAAATTGTACGACGCATGTATTTTCATACAGATAAACCTTCCTAGCCCTGAAGAGCAGGTGGCTGCATCAGAACATCAGAACTGCTGCTGAGAGTCTGGCCCAGAGTAACCCCTGAAGCATGCTTGGGCACTGTCTGGGAGGATGCTAGTTGGCATGAGCCAAAACTCAGGTAGCAACTGTGCTAGCAATGTAATGCATATTAAAAGTGTGGCAACGTCCAGGCCTGTGCCCTAGCTTACTGAAACGCACCTAGCCTTAGCACCCGATTTTGAGATTTAACCATGTATCTCAGGGGAAATTAACGTTGTTACATTTGTTTCCAAAATTGGTGAAGCTTGGCAGTGTCATTGTGAACAAGCACTACCATGAGATGATGCTGTTACAGTCAGTACCTGATAATATACTGCACTACTGGAGAACATTTTGCAAAATTACTATCATTAAAATTTATTTAGGAAATTCAATCACAGTGCCTAAAAGGCCTGATCAGATCCAGATTCCTTTGTGAGTGGCACTGTGCAGAAAGAAAAATCCCTGCCCTTTTGCAACTGACTTTGTATTGGGCACAAGATACAGTAACAGGCTTAACAAACAGGAAAAAGATATTCTGGATGCACAAAGGAGAAAAAATGAGTATGTAGAGTAGCTCCTTACACGGTTAGGTTGTTATGAGTCTCTTGCTTTTATTTGGAAATTAGAGATTGTAGAACACTGTGCTGCTTTCATTGCAGGCAAGATGATGACAACCTGTTTCTTTGTGTCTAAATGCATTACTCAAAAATGTCCCTCTAACAATCATTCTAGACATACACTAAAATGGATTTGGTTTGTGACTATCCTTTATTTAAGGGAGCAGTTCTTAAGCATAGTGCCACGGGTTGGATGTAAATGTTGGCAATTGCCAAGATCTTAACTCTACCCTCTAGTTTTTTGATATGACCAGATTGCTGTCTGTATATGTAATGAATTCTCATGCCATTTATATCTCTGTGGTTTCATTTTTTTGTGGCTCTAAGAAGTATTTGGGCCTAATTCTGTGCTTTTATTCACCACAGAGCAAGTGGGTTACTGTGAGGCAGATATGCATCATCTGACAACCCCAGTGCTGGGTCTCAGCGGGTCTTTAAGATGGTCTGGCTCCCTTCATAGCTGTGAATGTAGCCCTTTGGCAGGGAGTGCCCGTTGTGAGTCCTCTGGAACGCGGGAAGAAAATTCATCCTGCCAAGACACAGCTTGCTTGTTTGGCATACGGTCAGCCTGCAAAATGAGAGGGCTACTGCACTGGCAGAACTACAAAGTGCTCGGGGAGGGACGAGATGCACATGTGTAGAAGGGGAAAGGGGCATGGTATGAAAGTATGGAAGAATATACTCTTAAGTATTTCATGGTGGGATGCTCTAGGCTGCATACATCTGCAGAAGGAGTATCTAGGCTGCCTGAAGAGGATGCTGGAAGGGTGAACAGGCCCGAGTTTTCACCAGCAGTGTCCCAAATGGGTTGCTCTTAGGGTGATTTTTGGGGGTGCACCAATACAGTGAAGAGCTGACCACAAGAGTGTGATGGGTCAGTTCAACTATTTATTCTACATGCTTTGTAGGAGCTGTCTATAGCTGCAGAGTGCTAAAACTGTCTCTTTCTACTCATGTTTGAACACAACACCTTTCAAGTCTTACAGACAGACAATGTTGGAGGTTCATAGGTGTTTATTTCCTGCTAAAGGGTGACATACCCATTCGGAGATCTTAGGATTGGAACAACTTCTTTGAATTCACTGTCTGTCTCATTTTTGAGTTTAAAGCCAGTATAACACCTCTGCCAGCAATGCAGAATAACACCAGTGATGGTCGTGGAAGAACTGGGGCCACCATTTACGCATGTACTTTCAGAGCACATATGGAAGGACAATGCCACATAGAAACATACAATCATATATAAATAGGCTCTTTCAGAAAGAACAAAACTAAGCAAGCTTGGTGTCCTGATCTTTTCTATTCACTGCTTTGTAGTTTCACCCTCCCAGTGCAATAATCCGAGCCCTCTCCATGCCTTCCATGACATCTGTTTGGGCAAGAGCCAGCGTGTGCTGTGGTTAACCCAGTCAGTTGTATGTGCAGGCAGACTGGCCAGCAAGTGCACGTGTCCACTGGCGCACGCTGAGATACTACATGCTGCCATGTTTTACCTACTTTTCTCATACTTGGGGAACTAATTTGAGTCTCCTTCCTATATGCAGATACTGGTGCTAAAGAAAGTTATAGGAACTCAATTACTTTGGGCTGCATTAGGCTTACTTCGGGGTGTACTATGCTCCGATGCCTTGGTCCCTTGACTGACCAGAACAGATGCTTTTGGAGCATCATTTAGATCCCATCAAACACAAATTTTTAATGTTTACTGTCTATGAAAACCAGGCTTCAGGGAAAAGGACAGATGCCTACCCAGGTTTCTTCACAGTGCGAACTGGGATGTAGCTGAGTTGTCCATTTCTACTAAGAAAGCAGGGAATGCTCTAAGACTTCCTAATCCACAGAAAGCCCTTGGAATTTCTTTCCTACTTTCAAATATCATTGAAATTGGCCAATTAGTTTGGCAGAAAGGCATGGAGCATGGTTTCACAAGAAACCTGGTTAAAATCAGATAATGCTGGTGGTATTGTAACCAAAAACTTCTGCATAATTTCAAAAAAGTTAGTTTTTAGATTACAATAAAAATATATTGTGAAATGGAAAACAAGAAAAAATAATGACTTTTAAAATCATGTAAAGTTACTATAGGGAAATAGTCATGAATAAGAAAGGTATATAACAATGAGGTAAGCCAGAGTTTCCTTTGATTGCTTGTAAATATTCAGAGTCATGGACCATCCTTTTTTCTTGCCTGCACAAATATTTTTGTAGCTTTGTTTTACAAGCATCGTAGAAATACAGGGCTAGAAGGGACTTCAAGAAATCCCATAGTTCAAACCACTACTTTCAGTGAGGATCTTTCATAATTGGAGTATTACTGTAACTGTCAGCACCCCACACAGGCATGCTATGTGCTACAAGGAGCTGCTTTCAGCTGCTAAGCTGCTGCTCTGGCACTAATGGAACCTGCTGGGTTTCCTGCTGAGCTCAGTACCCTGCTACTGACCTCCTGAAATGAGTCTGAAACCTCTTCTGCATCCACAGCTCCCAGGAGGGAGAAGGAAGGAAAATCTGCTTTGGTTTTAACAGCTGGCACTGAATAGAGGAGAGAGTTATAAATAAATGGAAATAAAGAATGAAGGCATGTGACTAAAGCCATGAAGGTCACTTTTTGGTATGCTAACAGATGAGCAATGCTCTGAGTGGCATTTGACAAAACATCGCTCTGAGTGTGTAGACATGATGATGATGTCAAGAGGCTCATCTGAATTGGGATTCAGGAAGATCCTCTATTTAAATCCTGTCTGAGCTACTGACAGGCTGCATGACCTTCTAGAATATACTGAGCTCCATGGGTCAAATTGGTCTTCGCTGCAACTAAATTGACTACAATGGAATTATTCTGGGAGAGAATTTGATTTCTCAGACATCAGTCAACACATCTGGTTCACTGAATAAATGAAAGAAAGCAAGCATAGATGTCGCTGGAAAACAGATGCACCTGAACCGAGTCTTTTCATCCTGGCAAAACTAGAGCAGAACTGCACAATTTTTACTTAAAATGCATAAACAGTTGTTGATGGTGATCTATTGCTGATGCAAACTCTGAAGGTAACAGATTTTTTTTCAAGGTAATTATTAGTGTCATTGTCTTTTTCAGAAGGGATGTAATTATCATGTATGTTATTTATAACTTGGGAAATGACTGATGATTCTTTAAGTATTCTGGTATAGATTGTTTTTTTGTCAAAGAAGTAATAATGATAAATAACTCAAGTGTACAGCACAATGCTTCGCAGTGGTAAGCTTCTTCCATAGAAAATGCTTTTGGAGTCAGATAACAGAGTAATGGTGTTAATTAATAAAAGATAATTTTTATTAAAAGTACTCAAAGAACAGAAGCAGAGAATAAAACAACCTCTAAAATGGGTGGGGAGGGAGGGGGGAGGGAAGGTAGCTTCTAAGCTTCCTGCTTCCTGGGATGGAAGCTTTTAGAAACCACAACTTTTATGGATTTTGGGGAAGATAAAGAAGTGACTTGCTCCTTTCTAGCAAATTAAGTGAGGGACTGGTGTTCTGTTACTGACGTTTAACTCCACTATTTATGTTTAATTCTAGAAGTACTGGAAATTTCAAGTGGGATTTCCCCTAGTTTCACCATGACCTCTACCAAGTTTCTTCAGAACTGAAATGAAGAAGTTCAATTGTGAGCATGTTTTCAAGCTTTGCTGAAAAGACACCGAATCTTGGTGTCTGTGTACCTGTGTCACTAGGAGAACTTTGAGGAGCTTAGAAAGTAAGTGTAAAAAGACCTAGACAGAACAGTGGTTTGCAGAGCAATGGCAGGAGATGTTCTCCAGCACAGATAAAGCTAAACAAAGGGTTCTTCTCTTATCCCTGCCATTCCTATAATTTAAACAAAATGAGCAGTTACAAATCTAAGGGTTCTTTTATCCCGGCTGCTCACATGATCTAAGTTTAAAAAGTATTTACAAAACAGAACAACCTTAATAAAAACAATTTTCCCGTTTCATGTATGCTGTACTGTTCATCTACCAGAGATACCCTAATTCTAGATAAAACAAAACTGAGATTTAACAAGTAGGAAAAAAAATACTTGACATAATTGAAGAAAACTTGGAGAGGCGACACTGGTACATTTTTTTGTCCTCTTTCATGCCAATTTAGTAATGAGGACAATGGAGTTGCTTCCCTAGACATGATTATAAAAAAGAGCTGAAAGAGTTTTCTGGTTCATCCTCTTGCTTCAGAGCAGAATCCACTCTATCTAATCAGCTCCTGTCAGATATTTGTTCAAGCTGACCTTGAAAATTTGCAGTCATGCAGATTCTTCAGACCTCTCCACAGTGCACTTCTGCATAACCTTCCTCACAGCTCAAAAGCTTTTTGTAAAATATAACTTAAATCTTCAAGTTGCAGTTCAAGGTTATTACTTCTTGCCGTATGAGTAGACATGAAGAACACTTCATATCTCTGCAATACTTTTTTTGTGTTTGAGAACTGATACCATATCTTCCCTCAATCATCTCATTACTAGACTAAACAAATGAATTCTTTCCATCTTACCCAATGGGTCACATTTTCTATACCTCTAAAAATTACATGGCTCTACCATGGTTTCTCTATTGGTCTGTCTTCAAGTGAGGTGCCCAAAAATGGATGTTGTACTCCAGCTGAGGTCTTATCTGTGCTGATTTGAACAGAACTTTGCTTCATGTGTCTTTTATAGAGCTGTTTATACTCCCCAGTGTGAAGTCTGCTTATTTTACAACAGTATGACAGCCCTGGCTTCTTCAGTTCATGATGCAATATTACCCCCAGATGCTTTCCTGAGGGGCATACTGCTTACCAATAACACTCCATCACTTTCCTGTGCAGCTGGTTATTTTAAAAATACTACCTTACATTATTCCGTCTTGAATGACATCCTATCTTTTCAGATAATTTCTCTGGTTTGTTGCCGTTTTTTATTCTGATGTTTATCCTATGACACGATGTACCTGTGCACTCATACCACTCAGGCCGCTGCATTGAGACAACGTGGCAGATTCACGTTCCTGTCTCCTGAGGAGAGGCCTTGCACCCCTCAGGAAGGAAGGTGTCATGGGGCAGAACTAGCACAGTGTAGGCATGCCACAACCACCCCCTGCCCAATTCCCTGTGGCCCTCAGGAGAAGACAAAGGGGAATGGGGCAAGAGGTGGGGGAATTTCCAAGGAAAATTGAATCTGGCCCCTAGATAGATCCAGAGTATTTCCTTAGCTAGCCATGCATGCTTCCTGCAAGACCAGGTTAAGAGCTTTATATAGTCAACATACGAAGCATCTATTGCTGCTCTATAATCTGCAAGGCCTGTGTCCACGTTCTGGAATGCTGCTTTTAATAGGTTGTTTTCTCATAAAACTGCATTGCCTGTTACCTATCACCATAGGATTACAGGATAATTGAGTTTGAAAGGGACCTCAGGAGGTCTGTATTCCAATCCCCTGCTCAAAGCAGGGTCAGCTATGAGTTCAGATTAGACTTCATCCTGTTGGATTTTGAAAACCTGCAAGAGTGTAAACTTCACAAGCTCTCTGGGCAACCAGTTCCACAGCTTGACTGCCTCACAGTGAAAATGTTTTCCCTTAAAACCAGTTTGAACCTCCCTGATTTCAACTTACGCCCATCGTCTGCCATACTCCCACCATATAGCACTTCGAAGAGCCTGGCTCCATCTTCATGGTAATCTCCATTTTTCTATTGTATAGATGCTTAAGTATACTTTATTTTTTCTATTATTTGGCAAAAGGAACTGAAAGGCAAAGAACTGCCTCTCCTGAATTCCTGAGTTTTGGATTGTCCTTTTTTTTTTCCATTTGTATGATTGACAATTTCCTTTCTTATTTAAATTATGCATTCCTTGTTTAGAGAGGGAATTAAGCAGTTACTTCTGAGAACTAGTAGAGAATGGTTAAGGGAGTTAGTTATATCAGGCTGACAAAATTTAGAACATTAATTTATCCAAGTTGTCTTTATCTGTTCTTCCCCTTTTCTACCTGGAAGTCTTATTCCCTTCTTTAGCTTACAAATCAAAGCAAGGCATCATAGACAAGCATTTGCAGAAGTCAAAGCAAGGAGGTAAAAAAAGAGACATTAGGAAGCATTTATTTACTGAGAGGGTAGTCAAATGCTGTCAGTGTTTAAGAGGCATTTGGACAATGCCCTTAACAACATGCTTCAACTTTTGGTCAGCCCTGAAGTGGTCAGGTGGTTGGACTAGATGATTGTTGCCAGTCCCTTCCAACTGAAATATTCTATTCTGTTCCATTCCATTCCATTCCATGTTCTGCTTGTGTCAGCCACCATTTCATGCAAGTCATCTGTTTAAAGGCAGGTACTTTGAATTAAATCAGAGAGTCTCATTGCCTGTGCTGAACCTGCAAAATCAGATAGCAAATCTTAACTATGCACATAGTTCCTGGTGCTTTATTGCAAACTGTGTTAGATGGGTTCTCCTTATTCGAATATACATAATTTGTGATAGACTTTATGTAGGCAGAGAAAGTCAATCCATGCATTTCTGAGAAATGTTTGAGGACCTTACATGGATGAAATAAAAATTGCATGTAAATGCCACATATTCTTTCTTTTATTTATCCAGAGGCTGCTGAGAACTTTGAAAAACAGTGAAGAAGAATTTCAAGAAGCTTTGGGGAGTTTAGAGTTTCTCAATAAATCTCTTGTGATCAATTTATACGCATAATCATACTAAAAATTACTCCTAGTGCTTAACTTGTAATTCAAAAAGAAAAGATCGAGACATAAATAATTTCACTGGTAGAAAGCCAACACTAGAAAATATGGGTTATCATAGCAAAAAAAAAACAAAAAAAAAAGTGGGCAAGTAGAAAGAAATAGCTCTGAGATTCATGCACTGTGCAGCTGGCAGTAAGTTATGAAGCTTTCTGGTTTTATTTTTTATACCTGATTGGGGAAAAATGTTTCAGGATAAAATAAATACATTACATAGTACAAAAAGTAGATCTGCCAGCATGAATAGACTAGCAGGATGACTGATAGCCATAGTCAGACACACGGGAGATTACGGCTAATGCTGAAAGTAGTGCAACCACTGTGCAGTACCATCAATGCAATAGCTGCAACCAGCTAGGGGGTGTAACTGCCCATCCCCTAATTCCATTGAATCTACTTAGTAGTAGTGATTTGGCTTCCTATTCCAAACCTTCTTTCGCTTGACACACTACAGCTCATCTGCTATGAAGACCATGTCGTATTTGAAAATGCCTCTTAGGTAGATCTCTTAAGCCTCTCACACTAACCAGGTTCTTCCTTATATACTTAGTTAAATGGGGCTTTCAAAGAAAAAAATATATATTCCAGAGGTACACAGGTGCTCTCATGCCTTCCAGGTGGTATCCGAAGTTCCAAAGACAAATGTGGAAGCAAATGTGTTTAAGGCATACTGGATCTTTATGCATGTGCATCAATTTGAATGCATTCTGGACACTTCAAGCTTACTGAGTGTCTACAGGCCAACTCATTAACGTGGATGCACTGAAATTCTTGCATTGCGAACCTGATGATTTTCTGAGCATATGTGGCTCGAGTTGCATGGCTTTTGTGAAGGAGAAGCATCACAATGCACACGAAATACAGAGAAGACCTGTGTATGCGCAATGTCTGGGATTAGTAGATGTTTGGCAGCCTGCTTGGAGTTACTGCTCTGCCCTAGCTGCCAAACATCTGGAAATTAGTAGAAAAATGTAGAAAAGTGGTAGGGAAGAAAATGACCAGCAAAAGCAGCTGTCTCCCACAAAAAAAAAAAATGCTAGGTCTGGCACTGTGGGCTGTAACAGGATTTGAGAAAGGCATCAGTCTGGGACATAGAGTACAGTGGGTTTGAGAAGTTCCAGAAACTGTTTCCTCCAGAGGACTATTAAAAAAAGCCAGTGAATCTGGAATCAGGCTGGAAAAAGATCTTTAGTGATATGCACCACTAAACGCAGTGGAATCAGATTGTTAACTTGAAATTTAGAAGTTTAAATACCAACTTTAGCAAGTTAGCTGCTTATGTGAACACAAATATCCAACCAATGTTATCCCACATTCCCAAACTCCTTCTGCTGGCTTCTCAGGTTATAAAAGCTCCAACTTTTCTCTTTGCCAGCCATCTGCCAACACCCCTAGCTTTTCCCTTGATAATTTCTACAGTGTGGTTATTAATTTCACAAAAATCAGCACAAAATACAGTTGCTACAGACTCTTGAACCCTGAATACGTGCATGCATAAAAAAAAAAACTTATTGTAATATAAAGATAAATAAGATAAGGAATACTCAAGTGATTGCTTTATTTGATTTAATTAATGGCAAGAACTCAGTATTTAAATTTAAGTAAAGATGCTGCAGAATTTCCAGCCTGTTGCATTAAAATGCTGGAGGCCCTTACAAAATATAAGTTCAACTTATACATTATACATTTATAATCTGTGTAATATCCTCTAATAATTTAATAAAACATGTGGATCTGATGTTTAGATAAGGGAAGCCTGGGATGAACTACTAGCCTGAAGCTCAGGATAGGATTTGTTTTGCCTGAAGGTAGCTGCGTAGAACTTGGGTATCTATAGTCTGCTGGACTAGTCATTCGTTCCTCTACAATCACCGGGAGAGAGGATTACCACCAGGAGATGTTTCTTAGTAATCATTCTAATAAAGGTGTCCAGAGTACAATGGATAACCCACATTTTGGGGGTGCCTGTTTCTCTCTACTCACTATTGAGAGAGTGTAGAGGACTGGTTTTATACAGCTGGAGTTGGGTGTGCTGAGTGATGCCACCTCAGCACGTGAGTGCGGGGCAGGCCTGCAGCATATGGAGAAGAGCCAGACTTGAATTTGGCCAGCCTGCAATAGCATCGTGGACCCCAGAGAGTCTACAGCACCATGGCAATCAGTCCAGGCTATAAAACCAGCTAAGAAGCTGGATAGAGCTGTAAAGCTGAATGCTTATATACATTGCTTCCGCAGTTAAACTGCAACGGGGAACCATGGTAGCTAAACAAAACCTGCCCTGGATCAATGACTATTTTGGGTAAGTCAGTCCATACTCACACTGTACTAGTATCTGTATAAAACTACATGGTCTGTAGTTTGTGTTTGCTAATGCTTACTTAAGCATTACTGAGATTATAGGGATTAAAGATTGAGAAAACAGGGTTTAAGAGAGGAGATAAAAGAGAAAACTCTGTTATCTGGATATTAGAATAGCATGTAACTGTACATTTACTATATCATAAGCTGTGACGAGCAGCATTAACAGCATTTTTGTGTAATGGAAAATGTACTCTCCTTCCACAGACTGTTAAGAAAAGCTGCTTACAGCATTGCTACCTGAATGATGTCTGAACAGAGGAAGAATGAATCACAGAATCAAAGAAATGGTGGCTGTCTTGGCTGCCTGATCAGGTGCCAAATTCTAATATTTTCAGTAATTGCATTAATTTAATTTTTCACTAACTAACTGTTTTAATTTCTATTGAATTATACTAGAGACTTGGGTGACCTTTTAGTTATTTTTTCCGGAGAAAATATTTTGGTGAAGTGACTTTTCCTTAAAATGAGCAAAAGGTTGAAATAAATGTTGGAGTTTTGGGAACTCATCCACCATCAAATCAGAATAATGATACAAAACAATGCACCTGTATGTGGTTATAGTCAAAGGAAGGTATGGAAATGACACTTGTATAGAGTGCCAACAAAAGCAATAAAAAAGATCTAATTTCTAAGATCCTTGTTCTGTAATGAGCCTGCTAAAAGGCAAGGAGAAACCTGTTTGTTTTGCTAAATTGGATGAACATACCCACAGGAATTTCCTCCTGAGTTACTGCATCTTCTTGAAAAAGTGTTGTCATGAACTATCCAAATGCTTTCCATTGATCTTTCTGAGAAAAGCCTTCAGAAGTCAGGTGGTAAGTTTTCTGGCACTTACCGACAGGTGTCTCTCTCTTATTTCAGTGCACAAATACCTATGAGAAAAAGAACTGCATGCAGACAGAATACTATAATATTCCCTGAAGAAAGTTTTTAATCAGCAGCTTCAAAGGAGTGCTCTGTTAATGAGCAACTGAAATGTTATAAATTCAGCCAGCAGCCTTTACGTTTAATTTAGACAGTCTTCCTTGTAGCTCGAGAGTACAAAAGACCAGTGTCAGTGGCCTGTAGGCCTCTGCAGTTGCTGCCCAGTGATTAACCATGGGAAAGAAAAGCTATTTGCAATTTAATTAGCTGGAGGATAACCTATAGTTAATACTGATCAAAATAATCAGCTAGATGCCAGTGAGCAGCTGGCATGAAAATTGGACAACATAGCGTTCATAAAGTTTGCTTTGTATTCTCAAACAGCTTTATTCACAAAAAACCAATCCTCTGCAAAAAAGTAGCGTTTCTTGAGCCCATGTTTTCAGGCTCGTTTGAATTCTGCTTGCTTGGCTAAGCTAAAGCCAATTCCTGGCAGCGGGACTTCGGCATATTCATTAAGTGCAATACTATATCATTGCTTTAAAAACATAGTGGATTGTCAATAAGCAGTGAGCACGACGACTCTACAAAAAGCCAACACAGCACTAAACAGTAGTTTAGCTGAAGGCAATTTCAATTGTTAATGCTTTTACTGGGTGCTGGTTTCAGCAGTTTTGAAGGTCTTTTTCCTGAGTAGTGCTGTTCTGATGCTCGGTTGCTGCGGCCTCTTGTCTGGGGTTGAATCAACCTGTAATCCAGGATAGCTCTTCCAGACTACTCCCATAGTAACCTCATCATGATAGTGTGTCTTGCTGATAAGAACTTTTTCTCTGTTTCAGAAGAAATATTTTATCTATACAATTGAAAGAAAAACCTTCCTATGTGATCGTGCTTTCTTTGCCCACATCAAGACTGCCACTCTAGTTCAGAGTTACAGCAGGGCTTGTTTCCAAGTATTGTGTTCAGCCCCTATGTTGACACATGGCTATATATGCATCAGGTATGTATATGCAGATTTCTGATTTATATCACTTTCGCTGCTACTACATGGAATTGTTTTACAAAGTAGAAGTATTACTCTAGCAGCAACCAGCTAGTTCTAAGAGTGCTGGAACTAGCTGGATCTTTATTCATATTGGGTATTTGCAGAGTCTCTCCCCGTGTGTGTGAGCTGACACCACAGCCTTCTCCTCAGCTGGCAGTTCCTGGCTGCTCGTTTTCATGAGACATAGGAATGGCCTTATCTTTGGGATCTTTGTGCCACGTTTGGTTGATACTGTACAGTAATCGGCATGGAAACCTCACTTCCCCAGAAAACCAGTTGGAATTATATAATTCAGACTGCGTATTACTTCTGGTTTTGGAGTTCCTGATGAGTTTGAAGGGTAAAGCCCGCTTAAAAACCAAAAGTGGCATTTGGTCCTTTTTCAGAAACCTGTTTATGAGGGTTGCTAATCTAAAATAGCTACTTAGTGTAAAATACAAAGCTTTTCATACTTAGGGTGAAATCTGGAGTCTGGATTTGAAAGAATCAGATTGTCATCCCGAGAATCTCACCTATCTCATCTACCCATTTCATAAGGCTCCGTGGCATCCTGAATTTGGCAGGCAACTCTTTATGTATCATTGCAATACTGCAGGATAGATGACAAGGACATCGTTTATACAGAACTCCCCTCTGCTAATCCTGGCCCTTCTACTTCATTGTTGCTTGAGATGGGATGCATAAGAACCATGAGGGAAGGTCTCATTTTCCCCATCTGGGAGCTGCAGATAATACTGTTTACCTAAACCAGAGGGATGTTGTGAGCATTCATTGTTATAATAGTCCATTTCTAAATAATTGTATAAAGAGATTGTTAAACCATTTAAAAAGTAGTGTTTTGTAAGACTTCAGTGGTGAATGTTTATATATTCGGCTCATACTCTTACACCACCAGTATTTGTTTTATTTTATTGCATTTTTAGCTGACTAATAACATTTCTTAATTTAAAGTTGCATCTCTCTAATGACCTTTGCTGAATGCTGAATTTTAGATTGCATTTACATATGAGACACTGCTATTTTGTTAAGTAGGAGACGTATTATGAGGATAATCAGTTTATCTTAAGCTGTAATTCTATGTCTAGCAAGGATTCAAATTTCTAGGATGGAGGATGGCTAATGGCTTAGTGAAGTCTGGTAAAACATCTTTGAGATAAATCCCAGCATAATGAGATCAGTTAGATCTAACTGTAAAATGGAAGAGAAGCTTAATTTTAATTTTCAAATGCAGAGTTTGGTGCTTTGCTTTTTTATTTTACAACTTGACAGAGATACATCTGAAATTAAAAAAAATGCTTGAACTGGATGGATCTTTTGAATATGCATAAACTAAAAGGGAGAAACTGAACTAAAATAAAAAAGGAGAAGTAGCTAACTTCATGCAAGGTTAGATTTTCTATGCCACAGAAACTAATTTGCCTCCAATGTAAATTCTCTGGTGGAAGGATGTGCCTACTTTGCAGCTACAAAATGCTTCTTACATAGGTTATGTGGGTACTAAAATAGTACAGGCAGCAAAATAACAGTGGCAGTAATTTCAGTCACAGAGATCTACAGTTACATATGCAACCAAGGGGTCCTGGTCAAATTAGGTAGCATCTGGTTTCTTGGCATTTAGGTTTGCATGTTAACTAATGGGTTAACAACAGTTTCCACTTTTATTTTTAAATGTGTGTAATGCTTTTGTGGTTTACTGTTTTCATGCAATTACAGTCCTTGTGACAGAAACTGGACAGGCCCCGCTGCAGGATTAAAGCTGCTGTTTAAGCACACAGAGTATGAAGTGGCAGTGCAAACTTTTTAGGGCAGTCAGTACATTTTCATTCTGAACTCCAAAGGGAATAACAACTTGCCTACACACACAAAATATTCCAGAAAAGCTATGTATTTAAAATACGATGGCTTTTTCTGAAATTGCTCTGTGTTTTGGAGTCTGAGAAGGTAAATCACGGTGAATTGCCTTCTCAAGCTTTAGCCTCTGAGACAGCTCAGGGGCTTCTTACCACCGTCACCATCATTGGTGAGTCACAGTAGTTTTGTCACCTCAAATCTGCTTGTGACTGACAGCTCTTGCGAATCAGCTCTGAGTAACAGGCTGCTGGCAGTTATAGGTGACTGCTCACACTCAGCAGGAGGATCCTCAGTTCCCCCCATTCTCAAGACCCAGCGCGGAAATAGAGCCCAGCGCAAGAGACTGAGGGCACTCATCAACTCGGCGCTGAGCTCCTTTGGAAACTGGCTGTATCTGTGAAAGAGGAAAGCACAGGGGCCACAGAAGGCAGGTGCTGAAGGATCTCAGGAAAAGCCAATACTGTATCTGAGGCCCAAGATCAGGAAGAGTCCTTCTGATCATCTGTCGAGAGCCCAGCTTTCTATCTCATTTTGGAACAGAGCAATGTCAGAAGTACTGTGCTACAGTCTGAGGCAGAGGGGAGTTACTGAGTTAGGAAAATAGTACCAAAACCCAGTGCCTGCCCTCCAGCATATGTAGTACAGATTTTTTTTTTTAAATTGTGTTTTGTTTCTTTGTATTGTATCACATTTAACACTGTGTGGCACTTGGACACATAATAGAATTTCAACTCTGATTTTCCCTAATTTTTGAGATAATACTTGATTAGCCAAGTGAAAACTTCTAACTCCAGGAAAAAAAAGTAAAAATTTTAAACAGGATGTAAAATCTGACAGCACTGCTTTCTGCATGTCTTTACCTATTTATCTATAGCCATACACCCCAAGCATACTCAGGAACAATTTTTGGCACTGAAATGAAGTTGCCTCTACTGATTCCTTGCTAGAACTTTTCCCAGCCCAAATTTGGCTCTTGTCAAGTCCTATTCCCGCAAGACTTTCCCAGGCCCTGGCAGCGGGGATGGACTGTTCCCAGCAGAGAGTTTGCACAGGGCCATCCTGTGTTGGGAGCTGAGGGAGTTCACCAGGATTGGCATGGGCAGTTTCCTGCCAGCTGGCCTCAGTAGAGCATTGAATGTACTGGTCTCGATGATGGCTTCCTACCCTTAACAGTCCAGTCTCCCAGATACGTTGCATACATTCATAAAGCTTCTTAAAGCACGGCTTTGGATGGTGATCTTGTTTCAGTCTCAGGATTTTCCCCAGTTAGGGTGGACCTGCCTCGCAGGAAATGTGCCCTCGACTAGCAGTGCCATAACAGCCTATTTCAATGCTGTGTGGAAGGACGTGGCTGAAGGATCCTCAGTGGGCTGCAAGCTCTGCCCGCAGCAGTTCACAAACTAGCTCTAGCTGAAGAAACGCAGGTCTCTGTGGTTACTGGAACTGGCAATAATGGCTTACTGCGAGGGAAACTGGCTTTCCTGAATTGCACTGTTCTGTGGGGCAGTTGGGAGAGCCGGGCGGTTAAAACCTAGGCCTGTTTCCCACAGCTTATAATTAGCCAGCTCTGGAATAGCATGGTTTGACTGTGGTTTGTTGGAGCATCCCATTGAAACTACGAATTACAGCGGAAGCAGTGGTTTTGTGAGGAATATAAACTTGCCACGGCTCCCATCAGGTGCCAGGCCTCACCCCTACTGCTGGGCCCACACCGCTGAGGCCTGGCCGAGGCCCCGGTGCCGGTGTTTCCTCACGAGGGGGTCAGACCCCTCCGGGGGCCTCGGGCAGCGGCAGCGCCGTAAGGGGCCCTGAGGAGAGGTCAGATTACCGCACTGCCGCGGGGGCTGGTTAGGATGAGGGCAGGTAAAGGCGAGGAGGCAGTTTTAACCGGGAGCCGGCGGGTAACGCCGGAGCCG
>NW_009260125.1:1281713-1291326 GCF_000687185.1 Egretta garzetta
GCCATCACCCGGGGGAGCTCGGAGACGGCTGAAACCCTCCTTCTCTCCCGTGGTTCGGTGGGGGCTGCCCGGAGGCCCTGATCCCAGAGCTCTCCCCTCCTGTCATTTGCCGCATGCTCCCAGTTTGCAGAGGGGGATTTTGTTTTCAAACACGGATTTTCCCTGCCCTGTAATGCAGACTAGCAGTGAAGATCATCCCTTGCAACAGCCCAAGCTGGGAACTGACTGACAGGGGAGCAGCCCTGTGGGAGAGGCCTGGGGCCACAGGAGGACAGCAAGCGGCGCGCTGGGCGAGCGGCGTGGCTGGCAGCAGAGCAGGCTGGCAGCAGCCTGGGCTGAACAAGCAGGAACACAGCCAGCAGATCAAAGGAAGCGATTAGTTTGTGCTGGTCAGGCGGCTAGAAGATGGCAGCTGATTTTGGGCTCCTCCGTGTAAGGAGGACAGTAATGAACTGGAGTGTGTTCAGCAGAGGGCCAGCAAGATGGTTGTGGGCTGGAGCATGTGCCCTATGAGGAGAGGCTGAGGGTCTGGGACTTGTTCAGCCCAGAGGACACACAGCTTTGGTTGGACCTAACAGCAGCCTGCCAGTACCGATGAGAAGGTTGTCAGGAAGACAGAGCCAGGCTCTTCACAGTGGGGCATGGTGGCAGAATGAGAGGCAACGGGCATAGCTTGAAATAGGAGGGCCAAAACTGGGCATATGAAGAACTCTTTCTGCCACGAGGCAGTCAAGCAGCGGAGCAGGCTGCCCAGTGAGGCTCTGCAGTTTCTCACCATCCTGGGAGGTTTTTCAGTACCCAGCTGCAAAAAGCTGTGAGCAAACTGATCTGATCCCATAGCTGATCCTTGGAACAGGAGGTTGGACTAGAGACCTCCTGAGGTCCCTTCAAACTTGAATTGTGCTATGATCCTAAAATACATGAGTTTTGAGAGATCTAGCCTATTGGTATTCCAGGAGGAGAGTGGGTGAGAGCTGCATTTTGTACTTTCATGTTTAGGGCAGTCACACAGTGACGGAAATCTTTGTTTATTTAATAGGTTTAAAATTCTTGGACTAGCTTATTGCTTGAAGTACACATTTGGGATACATATTTAGATTTCTTGCTGTTGAAAAAGTGCGATAAATTTTTTCTTTTTTAACCTCCATCTTCCCTTCTTTTCTCCCCCGTTTTGATTTAATGTGCTTTAACTGCCAGCTGATTGTATAAAAGGTGGCAATTTCAATATCTGTCCCTGTTCTGAATGACAGGTGACTGTGGTTTGAAGTCCTGAGCATAGGCCCTTGGACTTCTCGCTTCACTTTAGAATGCAGGCACACAAAAGAATTTCAGATGTTAAATGATATATTCGAGGTACTGCAAGCTCTTGCTGGCTGAACTGGGAAACAAGTGTGGCTCTTGGGGTGGCTGGCTGATGACAGTAACATGCTTTTCTGTCAGAACATTTCATAGAATCGTTTAGGTTGGAAAAGACCTTTAAAATCATTGAGTCCAACCATTAACCTAACACTGCCAAGTCCACCACTAAACCATGTCCCTAAGCACCACATTTACATGTATTTTCAATACCTCTGGGGATGGGGACTCAACCACTTCCCTGGGCAGCCCATTCCAGTGCTTGACAACCCTTTTGGTGAAAAAAATTTTCCTGATAGCCAATCAAAACCTGCCCTGGCGCAATTTGAAGCCATTTCCTCTCATCCTATCACTTGTTACTTTGGAGGAGAGACTGACACCCGCCTGGCTACAACCTCCTTTCACGCAGTTGTAGAGAGCGATAAGGTCTCCCCTCAGCCTCCTCTTCTCCAGACTAAACAACCCCAGGTTCCCTCAGCCGCTCCTTGCAGTACTTGTGCTCTACACCCTTCACCAGCTTTGATGCCCTTCTCTGGACATGCTTCATGTTTTTATTCTGAGTCAGGTTAATGCATCCCTAATGTAAAGTAGCGGCAAATAAATCCATGCTGATTTTTTTCTTTTTAAATGGATGCTTTAAAAAAGATCCGCAAACTTAATGTTTAAGTTCAGGAATACATTTTTCAGAAGAGCATCCTAGGATATAATTAACAATCTGAGTGTGACTGTTGTTTTTTCCTTACAGTGTGTGCATGTTGGAACAGGCAGGCTCAGAGTTTCCAAAGCAGCAACAGAAGTAATCTTAAATGTTCCTGAAACTAGGGTGAGTCCTCTGGAAAACGGCTTGCAAGTAGCTTCTGAAGACTCTGGACTCTCAACATGCACTGTAGGTAACTTGTAAAGGGAAGGCTTCTTTGTAACTCTTCACGTGTGTTCATTTCCTTGTGGAATTAAATTGCATTATTTTAGTGTTTATTAGCAATTGTTCTTAAAATTTAAGCTAGGAAATAGAAGTTTTAAGGCTTTTGTAAATGATTTGTGGTTAGATTTTTTTTGTGAAGATCAAAAATTTCTTTTTCTTGAAAACCTGCTTCATTTAAGGAAAAAGCCATTTAAAAATAGGGCTTGAAAATTGAAGTGTAGTTCATACACAAACCAGCAAAGCTGCATTGTTAGCTGGTAAAAGGACTTTTTTTTTTTTTTTTTTTTTTTTTCCCCCCCTCCAATGAGGTTGGACTTTGGATTGATGCTGGAAGCAGGTATGAAAATGAGAAGAACAATGGAACCGCTCACTTCCTTGAGCATATGGCTTTCAAGGTAAGTATGACTGTTGATGTAGAAGTTTACAATGGATTTCTAAGTTATCATTGATCTTTAAAGATAAATAAGAACTTTGTCAGAATTGTATAAATACATTTTCCAAATCAAGGGAAAAAAAAGTGGACAGCTTAAGCTTTGGTTTCCGTTAGAAAATTAAGCTAAAGTCATAGTTCTGTGTAGCTGATACTCCACTATAGATGAGTAACACAGGTCTAATTTTAACTCACTTTTAACTTCTTGTAGTAGTCTCAGAAGACACATAGTCCACCTTTGCCAGCTTTTTATTTTCATTTGGGAGCATAGTAGGATTTATATCTGACTTTTGAGCTTGGACAGGTTAGGATGCCAGTTTTCTTTCCAGAAGACTTTTTCTTTCTCTCGACCTTAACTTTTCCAGACAAGAAGTAGGAATGATGAGTTGGTGAATTAAAGGGTCTAGTTTGATTTTCTCATTGTTTTATTTCAGGGAACAAAAAAGAGATCTCAGTTAGACCTTGAACTAGAGATTGAGAACATGGGAGCTCATCTGAATGCGTACACATCCAGGGAACAAACCGTGTATTATGCAAAGGCTTTTTCAAAAGACTTGCCAAGAGGTAACTGCTTTTGTTCACCAGAAAAACAGCAAAGAACAAAGGGCTTATCCAGCTCCGGATGAGAACACAGAATGAATCTTTTGCAGCGTAACAGTCCCTTCCTCCCCGGGTGAAAAGTCCTTTCTTGAGCTTCACAGGAATGTGAGAATACAGGTTTGGAAAGGAGAGTGCCAGCAGGGAGATAGATATTTGACAAGTTTTTGCCTTTAGATTCCCCAAAGAAAATACCTCTTGGACTTCTCCCTTCCTGCAGAGCAAGTCTTTTGTCCCCTTGCAAATCTTATTAGCAAATCTCGAGCCACTTGGTCTTTGGGTTGGGTTTTACTTTTGGAACCAGGTTTTTCTGGTAGTCCGAAAGTATGCTTTCCATTCTCATCTCTATTTTCACTTAGCTGTGGAAATTCTTGCTGACATAATTCAGAACAGTACGCTGGGAGAAGCAGAGATTGAACGTGAGCGAGGAGTTATACTTCGAGAGATGCAAGAGGTTGAAACCAATCTACAAGAAGTCGTCTTTGATTACCTTCATGCTACAGCCTATCAGAAGACAGCCTTAGGACGGACAATTTTAGGACCCACTGAAAACATCAAGTATGTCTAAATTTGTGGTCATCTTTAGTTGTGTGGTAACTTTTATATATTGAAAAGACTTATCTGAAAATGTAGGGAACAGCGTCACTTTTCATTTTTCCTTGGAAGGTAGCTGAAATTGCACCGGATATAACTGTAGGAAGAATTCCTCTATTGCCTTAATTCCCCTGTATGCAGGCATCAAAGGGTATGTGAACTTCAGATGTCTGCTGCATCTCATTATTTGCCATATTTTTCTCCTGTTTGTTAAAAATGCATCTGACACAATGCTCCTTTTTCTGATAGGTCACGTGTTGGGCATTATCGTAAATACAACTGTGTTTGCACTGCTCTTTCAGCATTTGTTTATACCAGTCCAGACCAGGAGACTGCTAAATGTGCTGTTTTCAAATTGGCAAGAGTTGATTAGTGGATCCTGTCTCCACCTGACTGAGTTGTAATTCTTGTTCCTTCTCAGGATGCTAGGAGACCAAAGGCAAAATGTATTGAGTTCCTATTTCCTTTTTAGGAAGTCACCCTTATTTTAGCTTTCTGCCTCTATGCACTGCTCTGCACATTGGCAGAACTTACTTACAATTATTTTGATGTTGTATTGTTCTATACATTTAGCTCTTCTTACTCTAATAAACTTTACTGACACAGTAGTGATGTTTCCTTGACTGTTTCTAGATCCATAAACCGCAATGACTTGGTGGAGTACATAACAACACATTACAAAGGACCCAGAATGGTCCTGGCTGCTGCTGGAGGTTAGTACGAGATATTCACCCTGGATCATGTGAAATGATGCTTAAAACCATGGTCTTTAAGTTTCTGGGAACAATGGGATGAAATGCCCATTGCTCAGTAGGTCCTGGAAGTTCATTGTTAGCCCTGCATGTTTTGTGCGTTCATACCCTTTGAACTTCTATTCCTGTTTCCCCTCAGTAATATTCCAGAAACATTCTTAAACCAGTAATTAGAAGTAAATTGGACACCAAGGTTATTTTTCCATGTGGGCAGGAAAAGAGGAGCCTAGAAAGGGTTCAGTATGAAAAGGGGAGTAGCAAGGAAAGCAGGGAAGGAGAAATAATATTGAGGCTTGAAATTGAGACCAAACAGCTTCATTTAGTGTAATATGAGTAGAAGGCTATTGAAGAGAATTAAGGAGGGTGATAATGATGATCTTGCTCTCTGTAACGGGGAAGTGTGAGGAATCTGAAAGTGTGGCAATAAGGCAGGGAATAATCAACTACTGCTTAGTTGAGTCTTTAAACTGCACAGCAATTTAAATTAACTGTTTACAGAGTAACATGACAAAGTATGTGAAATATCTTTGTTCAGGAGTCTGTCATGATGAGCTACTTGACCTAGCAAAGTGCCACTTTGGTAACTTGCCATCTGCTCCAGAAGGAGGACTGCCACCCCTGCCACCTTGTAGCTTCACAGGTAGTGAGGTAAGCTGTTCGATGGCTTTTTGAGCTGGCCCTTTTTGAGCTATCCCCTGTGAGCACAAGTGACACGTGCACTCTGCTGAGAGCGAGCTGCTCAGCCACAGACTCAGGTTAAAAGGTTTCTTGCTGCTGTGAGGACAGTGGAGTAGCTGCTTTCCAAAGCAGTACTTTCCAACCTTTCTTGAACAAGCCTCACTGCTGCCACTTTTTCTGCTCTATCAGTGCCTGGAGAAGTACCTCCTTTACCCCTGCTGCTACTTTCCTTTTATCCCCTTCCCTACGGTGTTGGGAACCACTGATTTAAAGGGTAAGGCAGAGAACTGAGGCATCTGCGTTCCGTTCGCAGCTCTGTTCAGATTTTGAAAAGCCATCAGCTTTCCTTGCTGCTGTTTGTTGTAAAATTACTTGTAATGCCCTCTCTATGTATATGGTGTTAGGCTTGCTGTTGGTGAAGTGCTCTGTAATTGCCCCAGGGAAGACTAGTTAGGGATGAAATAAAGCTTCATATGCTTTAATTTTTTATTCTCTGTGTGCGTGCTTTATAATCCAGATGTAATGGAGATGTCTTGCCTCCCGATACTTACCTTCCTGTGTATGTTACTGGGCATAGGTTGTACTACAGCTACTTCCATGTTCCCACAGATTCGCATAAGAGACGACAAGATGCCGTTGGTGCACATTGCGATAGCTGTTGAAGCAGCTGGCTGGGCGCACTCAGATACCATCCCACTTATGGTAGCGAATACTCTGATAGGTAACTGGGATCGTTCCTTCGGAGGAGGCGTGGTGAGTGAACCTGCAAGCACCTTCCTGCTCTTGTTGAGGCTGGTGGGCTGGTGAGATCTCTGTGACTGGGGTGCTGCCAATACAGACCCATTCAGACCTATCCGATGGCCTTACTGCTACTTCATGGCTATTTCTGAAGGTCCTTTCTTGGAGTGGGAGAAGGGGATCCAATCATGAGTCAGAGAATTTGTTGCTCAAGATCTAGGAAAAATCTTAGGAAGTGGTTCTAAGACACCAGAACAGAGGCGACCTGAGGTCTGCCAGCCCTCCTGGAAAGTAGGATGTTTCATACCCATATGTCATCAGAACCTGTGGGCATCAGTAACTGTCCCTTTCTTGAACCTAAGTAGCTTTATTATTTTGGCTTAAGTCTGGGCTGTTACTTGGAAACATGAGGTGAGATTACACGCAAGGCAAGAAACTGTTGAAATGAAGAGTTGATAATTAACCTCGTAGCTTCTGCTGGAGCCTGTGATACTACTGCGTGTTCTGTCATTGAAACGAAACCAGGAGACCATGGAAGTGACCAGCAGGCTTTCAAAAAACTTCATAAAATAATATATTTTTCTTTTGCCTCAGCAGAATTTGTCCAGTAAACTCGCTCAGATTGCCTGCCATGGTAACCTGTGTCACAGTTTCCAGTCCTTCAACACCTGCTACACCGATACGGGGCTGTGGGGACTCTATATGGTCTGTGAGCCATCCACTATACAGGACATGGTGCACTTTGTTCAGAGAGAGTGGTAAGCTAACAGCTGTTTCTCTAAAAAGATTGTTTTCAGTGGAGGACTATAATTAAAAAAAAATAGCAGTTGTTTAAAGAGAATATTTTTGTTTCTCTGCTTAGGCTTGCCTGGAAAAAACAAATGCATCAAGTTCTAAACTTTGATGCTCAATGCAGAGTCCCAACAGCCAATTTCTGGCAGCCTTACTTGGAGTGAATATCTTAAGACTTAGGTTTGGTTTTCTTTTTCTGCCCTGGAAGAATAATTAGTAACTGTAGTTGATATAATAACATTCCTTATACAAGAAAATACGGCAGTGATTTTTTTTTTTTTGACTTGTGAGTGACAGGAGTTACAAAAATGTGTCAAACTTTTAGGATACTACTAAGTCAGCATACAGTGCCCATGAACTGCATGTTTGACCACTGAAAGAGTAAGTATTCATGAATGAGAATAATGAACGTGCAGCCACCTACAAACACTGTTAGTAGTTACCCATTCTGCAGTTGCTGCCCCACATGACGTACCAGGCAGTGGTGTTGGGTAGTGCTCTAGCGAGTGCATAGGGAAATGAAATGATGTAAGGTAGGTGACTGTTATGTATGGAATTTTTAAACCTGGGATTCGAGACAGTACTCATTCATCTAAGGTTTAAGTCTAAATTGAAAATATGTCCATAGGTGCAACTGTAATGCACATCACTGCAGATGTGATTAGAAACAGATGTATGCTGTTTAAGAGCACTGATTTAACGTGGGTGAAGTTGACACAGAAGCTGAAAGAAAACTTGAAAATGAGGAGTTTCTTTAATCTCATAGATCACTTCTCATATACTCATACATGTTATTGTATGAGATCCGTGTAAACAACTTGCAGAGGAAGATGGCATCACTTTAGCTGTCCGTTTGCTGCAGCTTAGCACCAGGGAAGATACGAACCATTCCTGGGACAAGAATGTGTTAAGATATCCAATGCACCCCCTGGCCTAGTGAAATGTTCCTTGTGCAGTGTGGTGAATCATTATCGCACCAAGAGCCAGGATGTAATGGATTGCCTTCTGGGCTAATTACCTCTTAATTGTTTGGCTCCCACTAGCTTAGCAACAGCTATTTTCAAGATGGCAAGTGTGGACTACACTTGGCTCAAAATACTCATTTAATAAAATGAAACACAGCTCTTCTAAGGGGAAAAACTCGCTCTTGGGCATATTGGTATGCTTCCAAAAAAAACCTACTCTTAAAGCTGCTGCTTTGCATCCTATGGCTTGTTTCCATACCAAATCCTCTTACCAGCTCTGTCTATAAAAAAAAAAAAAGACGTGCCTGGTAGGTGCATTAATGTATGTGCTCCTCATTATCACAGGCAATCTTGTGTGCTACAGGTTACCATTATTTAATGCAGTTGGATTTAAACTATTTTTCAGGATACGACTTTGCACAAGTGTTACAGAAAATGAAGTAGCTCGAGCAAAAAATCTTCTGAAGACAAATATGCTGCTACAGCTTGATGGTGAGACTTATGAAAGCTTTTTATTCTTAGTGGAGTCATATGCCAATAACTGAAGCATATTTTCCCCTGTTTTAGGGTCCACACCAATCTGTGAAGACATTGGAAGACAAATGTTGTGCTATAAGCGCCGAATCCCAATTCCAGAACTTGAGGCAAGAATTGAAGTAAGTGGCAGTCATGTTGCAATTTTTAAATTAGGTGCTTAAGAAATCTAATTGCTATGGGAAGTAACAATACAGAAGTTACTGTTCCCAACGGAGAAAATTTTCAGCTGTTTTGCTGCCTCTTCCCTTAGATTATACAAAATTAAGACCAGTGGCTCTTAATACTTTTTTTAGATGGGATTGGTAACAAAGATGTCTGTTTACCCCTTTTAGGCTATTGATGTCCAGACTATTAGAGAAGTTTGCACAAAGTACATCTTCGATAAGCATCCTGCAGTTGCTGCCGTGGGTATGTTGTATGAGTTTCCCTCCCCACCCCCTCCACATCACTTGGTACCAGTTTAGCATGTGTCATGGCCAACTTTCTTTAACTTCCAGGTCCAATTGAACAACTTCCAGAATATAACAAAGTCTGCAGTGGCATGCGTTGGCTTCATGAGTAGTGAATAATAAGAACTTTCACTATGTTTGAGCTTTAAAAAAAAAAAAAGAAAAAAGAAAAACAACTACACCCCTGTTTAAAACTTTTGAGTTGGAGAAATGCATTTGAGAAGATTAAAACTCAAGAACCAGACAGTCCTGTGTATCTATATAATTAAGGAAGGAATGAAAACATGTACAGTATTTGCATTTTTATTATAAAACAAAGATTGTCAGTAAGAGTCATTTCTTGATTTTAGTAGCATTCATCACTTGTTCTTGAGCAGCTTTCTTTGCCTTGACCATTTCAACGAGTTCCTGGGGAGTTGGGGAAAAAAAAAAAAACAAAACCTGATCTAAATGTCAAACTTGTTAACAATACTGTGGTTTTGAAAACTACATATATTCAGCCTGAAACACTCTAGCTCTCAACATAGTGAGGAATCTAGATGGTTTAGTATCTTAAAACATGTCTCTTGGAAACAAATAAATTAACAGGACATCTACTTGCTCTGTAGCAGGAACTTTACCTACAAGAGGGTAGCGATAGGACTTTGCCCTCTACAAGAGCTTGCTGTCAAACTGTAAGACAGATTTTGCACGACAGACTTCCCTTCCCAGCTTCCAGAGCCACTGCTTTTACTGAGGAAAACTTAGTCCTTACTGCTCTCTTTCTTTGGGTTGAGTTACCAAAAAAACCCAAGAAAGTTTCT
>NW_009260125.1:1291359-1300045 GCF_000687185.1 Egretta garzetta
CAAGGCCTGGGCTAATTGCAATCCTAGAAGGAGGTGAGGTACCTTACCTTGTATCGCTTCATGCAGTCTTTTTTTGACCGGCCTGGAACAGCTGCTGCTATTTTCTCCCATCTTTCGGGAGTGTTTACTGGATAAGTCTTCAGTGCTTGTTCTAAAAGCTTTTGTTCTTCTGTAGTCCAAGGGGATGAATCTAAAGGTGATCCTGTTTTTAAATGCAAAAGTGACAGTAAGAAAAAAATATTTAATAAGGAGCCTACAAGATAAACCCAAGAAAATACTATAAAAATCTATTAATAGTTGATTTAAAATCCTTGCAGTTTTGTGATACAACTAGTCTAACCTAAGGGCTATCCAGTACTAAAAACTTGAAAGAAAAAAAAAAAACAACAACCCTGAAACTGATGGACAAGTCAGACAAAGCATGAAATGAGAAGGTAACATCTTCCGTTGTCAGCTGGGTAGCAACATAGCTTTTCCTTTTGTGTTTCAGTAACGAAACACAGCCTTCTGCAAGTGCCTGCAAAATCTGATGGGAGGTGTTTGGGGTTTAACAGGAGACCAAAGCTTAGTTGTAGGATGAGGCTGTATCTCAAGGGCATCCCCTCAGGCCTACTCTTACCTGAAAATGTAGCATCCTCTGAGGAACAGATAGTGTCAGCAGCAGACTGAACCTGTTGCCTCACCAGGAAGCAGTTCAAACTGTCACTATTCGGTTAACTGTGGTTTGTACTGTGTATCAGAAACCCTCAAATCCAGTAAAAAGAGCCTGGATCACTTTTGTACTTGCTATGAAATCATAAGCAAGTCCGAACTAAATTCTGGATTCCTTTGTTACTAAGATGCATGGGAAACAACTCTGCAAGAAGGGTTCCCTTTTCACCTTTACCTTCAAATCGTTCCGAGGGGGCAGCACTGTCCATCTGAGGCACGGCACCGTGTTCTTTTTTAAATTTGTCAAACGCTTTCTTGTTTATATCATCTTTTTGATGAGGGTCTGTGAGCAACAGGTAGTGAACAGAATAATTATTGCAACAAAACTAAAGCTGGATGTAATAATAAAAACATTGTGTAGCAGATTATTGTAAACTAACAATCACATAATCCAAACCCCTGATTCCTACTTCCTTTAAAAGATGGTAAAGAGGGTGGTAGACTTAAAGAAAAGTCTTTCAGGGTCCAATAAACTTTACTCCAAGTATCAGGCTCTCTCACCCCTATCCTGCTTTATACTGATGAAACGAATACTTTCTCCATATAAGTTTAAGCCTGAATCTGCAGCTTCACCGAAATCAGAAGGTATTATGAGCTTTTTCAGAGGCCAGTTTGTCTCTCTGAGTGTCGAGGAACCTAGGCAGTGCATGCGGCCTTGACATCTGTGCATCGAGTTAGATTAAAAGGATTCCTGAGATTCACTCAGGATAGCCATCACCTGAAAATACTGAGTCACATAAACGCTCCTCTCAATCTTCTATCTGAACTATATTTCTTTTGGGGATATACAGCAGATTTTCTCATAATAGAAACTCAGTGCTGTTCAAAGCAGACAGACCATCTTATTACAAAAATAAGGTAATATAGATACCGAGCTTTTGGAGGCTCTTTGCTTTATTGATGACATCTTTTGCTGTTCGTTTTATTCCAGTAGTAGAGTGCAAGTTCATGTAATTGGCAATAACTTCCCACCTAAAGCAAGAACAGAAAGGGTAAACCAGCATGTTACATAATAGCTTATCTGCATACAAGCTACTTTCAAGCTCCCGTACACATTTATATCAACTCCTAAGTAAGTTTAATCATACTTAAATATATATAAACTGCCATGGTAGCTATTCTGGAAAGCTTTCAGTCACTAAAACCAGAACTTTCCCTTAAGAATTCAGTCAGCTTAGGTGAGCTTCTTGGCTTCTGATACAGAAGGAGGATGGGGTAGAACATAGATGTGCAAGTGAAACCTTTTAATTCTCAAAACTCGGCTCAGCTGTTGCTTTCTTGAATTCCCTAAACACCTCTGACATTAAATACTGCAGGCTGCACTGAAAGGGCTGAGAAGTTGCTAACCCTATTTCCACTGTCTCTGAAAAGAATACCTAAACATGAGGTAAAGGGGCCTCAACAGAGACCTGGAACAGCCCTAGCCCCAACGTTATTCCTAGTGCATTCTTAGAAAACTGAGGGGAATATTTGCACCTGATCAGACAGTAGGAT
This sequence comes from Egretta garzetta, assembly GCF_000687185.1. NCBI lineage: Eukaryota > Metazoa > Chordata > Aves > Pelecaniformes > Ardeidae > Egretta > Egretta garzetta. The sequence continues at coordinate 1,293,565 of NW_009260125.1, forward strand.
CACATCTAGGCCTATGTTCTCAGTGAGTACTCTTGACCACTGAGCTGTGGTACAGAAACAGGTTCTGGTATCATCTCCATAAAGAGTATGACAGCTTGTTTTTTAAAAGTAAGCTTCCAAGTCTTGTAACGGAGGCTTCAAGTGGAAGAAGGCATTTCACTCCTGGGAAGGAACAGGGTTTAAGGCGTGCTCCTGTTCTTGATGCTTATTAGTAAGCTGATTGCCAATGCTGCTTTCTGTGAAGCCCAGCCTTTCCCTTTTTCCCTGGCTCTCCCCTAAAGAGAGCTGGGGCACTTCACTCCTATCTCTGGCTATTTTCCTCCTACCATGTAGAGAAGAAAGCAGCCTCACATTCACTGTGGAGCTACTGGAAGTAGCTTACGCACTTGTATTCCTACCCAGCTGCATCATGGTCACTCTTCCAGTTTTGTTCTCTGCTTTACTGACTGGGGCCTACCCTGTAGCAAGCCCTGTGTAAACATGTACCATGGCACAATCTTGCTGATGGTCTGAGGCCCACGTTTTGGGGGAAACGAGGTACAGAGCCAGAGCTAACTCCAGTGACAGGTAAAGCATGGTACTAAGAGAAGACAAACCACAGGCTTCTCAACAGTCAGGAAAGAGGAGGAAGTTTAGGGAGTCCTTATACTGACATCATACTGCATTATGCTTGTTATGTAATGAAAATTTGTTAGTAGGGCTTTTAACACCAAACCCGAGAAGTACCTTGAGTTAGTCCCTGCTGGGAAGAGGTTCACAGCTTTAATTAACAACTGTAAATCATCTTCTGGCCAATTTTTGCTTCCCCCTCCACCACCAGTGGTTGACTTTTCTGAACTCTTCGTTGCTTGGCGCATACGAGCTTCTGCCTCTTCTTTCTCTCGCCTTATTTGTTCATTTACTTCTTCTATCTGAAGGATTGTAAACAAGCATTATTTATTTATTTATTTACTTTTACATTTTACAGCGACAAAGCCCTCTGTCTGGAATTGCATTGAGCCTTGAATTTTGCTTACTTTCTGTTCTGTACATTATACATAAGGAAACAGAGGAGCTTATCTGCTCCAGTATTATTTTCCTCTGTCCCATGTGTAAATTTGGCCATCCCAGATAAGGAGCTAGTGCAGTAATCAATCACAAGTTCAACAGAAATTAAATGAACACTCCCAGGATTAAGGCAAAACTTCTGAATCTACTGTGAATGTCCAGGCTAACACCTGACTTACAGGGACAGATCCACAAAAGTATTAAGAACCTAAAGTGACTACTGAGGGCAGTTAAACATCCATGTTGAATACACTGTTTCCCAAATCTTCCAACCTAACTGCTACCTAAACCTGATTATGCCAGAAATTTTCAGTTACTGTGGTTGTACTAAGTTAGCATTAACTGCAACAGCCCAGATTTTAGTTAGTGAGTGCTTACTCGGGGTTAGACAGCCACGTGCAGTTTGTGAGCAAGCAGTTCTGCAGAACTGAAGTTATCCATCGCACATCTCTGAACTGTAATCACATCCTGAGACTGTGATGTGACGTATCTGTAACGTATTTGCTTCTGAGTATGCCCAGTCCACTCTTGGCAATACTGAAAAAGCTATGTCCTTAACGCCTGTTGGCAGGATGCTCAAAATAGGTTTCTTGCTGTCTTATCTCATAATAAAATCTTCCTGGCAAAAGGAAAGTTATCTGACAGGTAATTTTTATTAACGCAAAAGTGGAACAGTTTCAACAGACAGCTGGAAAGGTGACTGTCCTGTGTTTGGAACACTCTCTGGGAGGCAGGGAGATTGGATTCAGTCCCCTGTAGAACAAGAGGGATTTGAGCCTTTAAGTTGTCTGATGAGAAAACCTGACCCTGGCATGGGGACAGATCATTGTCCCCACCAGGAAGGAAAGTTCACAGCTGTGAATCCAAAGTGGATGGGAGAAAGCACCTCGTTCTTTTTGCAGAATGTGGGTTTAGCCTTGTTAGTCCAAATGGCTTTTCCCTGCTGCCAATTTAGGCAGATCCTTGTTGAGTTTTGTAAGTCTTGATCACATGTGTCTTGCTTTTCCTGTACTTTGGTATCCAACCCTCTGGCCCTTCCAGTGGCTACAGCCTGCAGCACTTAAGTCCTTTTGTGGATCTAGCCCCAGGTCACGGATCCTAGACTAGGATTTTTCTTGCGTAACAGAATAGGTTAAGACTGCCCTCCTGCCCCTCTAGGTAATTGCTACCCATTGTTGGGCAAAATTAAATTCCTTTCCTGTTTCTGTATACTGTACAAATGGTAGGTTTTCTGTCCTTTACTAATTAAAAACGCATACTTTTTTCTCAGCTGGCCCTGGTTAGTTCACCAGCTGCACTATGTAAAATGGAGCAGAGATCAAGTCTGCCCAGGGACTCTGAAACTCCGCTCTTTGTGTTTAACAGGCAGGATTCCACAGCTATGTTGTATCTTACTTCGATTCAGCCACGAAGATTTCACAAATCAAGTTATTCTGTTATTTTTATTTGACACTCAGCATAATTACCTGTTTTACTACAGCCGCCTTTCCTCCTTCCCTTGTTGTGGATGTAAGTGCTTCATTCAAGCATTGCAGACTAAAAATAAATTATTAAGTTACAACGGATTGCTAGGAAAAAGGTGGGTATCAAAACGAGCAGAAATCAGCAGCAGGAAGACTTACCTTGCTAGCTCAAGACGATCACAAAGCTTTTCCACCTCCTCCATCATTTTAACACAATCTGCCTCATTATCAGAAAAGTAATTCCAGTTCTGGAAGCAGAAATACACGTTCTACAAAGTTCTTGCACTTCATTGTCCTGTTCCTTCAGATAAAGGCTTAACACACAGCATTCTTCAGCCACTGCTGTGTTTGGACCTATTTGGTCAGCTTTACTCATAACTCAAAACCATACGGTAAGCATGTGTGTTTTAGTATTTTGCTCTTTAGTAAACCCACTTTCCATACCCGTCTCCAACCGTAAGGACAAGGAAGCATGTGATACGGTCTGATCTAAGCAAACACAGTAATTTCACAGATGTAACCTGTATTTCACTATGATAATATTCAAATACCTTGCATGTCGTTCTCAGTTTTTGCCTTTCTTTCTTGATTGCTTTTTTCTGTATCTCTTTTTCCTTTTTTGCTACTAATGCTTGTTGCCTAACTTCTTCTTCCTCCTTTTCTTTTGCTAACCGTGCTGCTTCTAATTCTGCTTGTCTTTGCTGCAATCAAAAGGAAAAACAAGAACTCAAGAAAGTCATACTCTTACAGGGTCATTCAGTATTAAAATGTGCTGCTTCTGGTTTTGGTAGGATGGGTGGTTTGTGGGGGTTTTTTGTTTGTGGGTTGTTGGGTTTTTTTTTTTTTGTTGTTTTTTTGAGTATATCAATACTTCAATGTTTGGTTTTCCCAGAATTTTGAGGGAGGTGATAAAACATATACCAGTTGGCATTAATTCAAATACTCACTATGAGGACCCCTAGTTTGTAAATCCTGACTTCCTTTACAATGAAGATATAAAATGGTATGAAATTTCCTATGCCTGCCCCAAGACTGTAAGGTTGTAAAAATGCAGTGTCCAACATCATTATTAACACACAATCCTGCAATGTTCCAGTACTGTCCTTTAAATCACTTTTTAGCACCTTACAGTTCCCTTTCATTCCTGGTACTCCTTTCAGAGCCATCTTTTCCAAACTATTCATGTTAATCAAATATGTCACCTCAAGGTTGGACTTGATCATCTTAAAGGTCTTTTCCAACCTAAACACTTCTGTGATTCTACGATTCTATTATCAAAGTGTTTCATACTAATCAACTGTTCGCAGACCACACGCACAAGGCAAACAGCTGTATCCCATTTTGTGAAAAGGGAAAGCGGGCCACAGAACTTAACGACTGCCTCTAAACCAGAGGAAGCGCATGCAACAACAGAATGCAATTTTAGAAGTTTTTTTGCTTTAGACCTGTGTTCCTCATTTTCATCTCATTTTCAAAAGGCTGTCAGTCTTGCACTGCCTCTTGCACAGGGATTGAAGGCAACACATCTTTAAACCCCAATGTCATTCTAACAGTAGCTTTCTGACATATCTGGAAGCTGAAGCAGCGGATCGGGTGTGAATGAACCAGGGTTTTTCAACACAAATAATGTAGTTAACTTACTTTTTCTTTTGCCTCCTGTTCTTTTCGTTTTGCTTCTACCTTTGCTTTCTTCTCTGCTTCTTTCTTTGCCTTTTCTTCCTCCTTAAATTTCTTTATCCTGGGATCACAGCTGTACGCATTGTCTGGCAGAAGAAAGGATGCATCACGTACAAAAGAAAAACAGGCTACCACTGTTAGTTAACAAATCTGTCTTTAAAAAAACAGCAGTTTGCACGCTCACCAACAAGTGTCCTAATTCTGTTCATTTCTTCTTTTTTTCTCAATGCTCTGGCAGCTCTGTTCTGCTTTTCAATCCACCTCCTTTCATCTCGACTAAAAAGGGAAAGCATAGTTAGTTCAGTGCCAATACCCTACAGTGCCAGTCTGTCAGAAATTCAACAACAAACTTCTTTAAGAAGTTTCCCCACACTGATGCTCTTCTCTGAATACTTTGAAACCAGACTTCAAAACATGAAGTTCCAGGCCCCAAGCTCATGTCACAAATGCTAAGCGTTTACACAGTGACATAAACTTTCAAAACACCTGGCAAAACAAACTGCTTCTCTATCATTGCAGGGAATGAGATCATGGACTTTATTTTTAAAATGCAATCCACTTATTGACCTAACATTAAACCCAAGCAAAAAACCCGAAATGCTGGTATACAATTTAATTAAAGGGCAGCAATATAATCAATGTCAATTACCTGCATTTTACAGAACATAGATCATGTCAAGTAAACCTGTCTGCACAGAAAGAACACTTTCTATGAAGTACCATGACACACCAGTAAAATCATGCCGGATTCACTCCAGTACAATACAGCTCGGGTTAAATAAGATTAAAAATTGGCCAACTAAATAATGTCAAAATACTTGTCAGTGCTGTCAAGAAAGAGGCAAATTTTTAGTGCTGGGGCTATACCCTCACCCACACAACCAAATACAGAACAATATACCTCTGAACAAAACGATCCCCATAATGAGCAGGAGACTACTACGAGTAGATTGGAAGTTTAAAATATGAGCGACATCACCTTTGGCAAGAAGGGTCAACAAGAATCATGACCATCTGAACAGAAGCTGAAACATAGTTCTCTCTGAAGTACAGCATACTATGTACCATTTGTCTAAACATTTTTAAAAAAGGACACTAATGACAGGAATAAGGCCAAAAAAAAAAAAAGCGCTAGGCAAATAATTCAGGAGCCTTCCGATGAAAAGCCTAAAGATTAATCTGTACAATTTATCAAAAATGCAAGTGGTATGGAATTGATTACAGTGCCTTCACAGAGCCTTCACAGGAGAGAGAACACTGGGTCCAGAGAGGCTCAAGAAAATTAGTAGCAGGAAAAGGTGTAAGAGAAGAACTAATGCCTAGCTGCAGCCTAAATATGGTAGTTTTTAGCCACAAAGCACACTAACCACTGAATCTAACAACAAAATTGATTTCTATTCAAACTTGGAAGAAGAGGTTCCTACAACGCCAGTTACAGTTGTACAAGGATGACTAAGTGAAAGGTTGCGTCCTGTGAAATACGTGCTAGACTAAATGATTCCATGCTCTAACTTGAACGTTCTGTGTTTGTAACTGTAGGAAGGATAAAAATAGAATGTATTTTCCAATAACAACATAGTCTGAGTAATTCAGCAATTATCACTGCAACAATTTTTATTAGCATCAAGCCATCAGAACTAATCTCTGTAAAATCTAGGAAGTATCACTTGTCTCAGCACAGTTTAATAACGGGTTGGAGAGGAAATGGTAACTGCTTACTCATCCACTCTCTTCTGGCTCCAGGTTCAACCTGTGTTTGGGACTTGCTGGCATCATAGAATCACAGAGTGTTTCCAGGGATGGGGCCTCCACTACCTCTCTGGGCAACCTGTTCCAGTGTTTCACCACCCTCATTGTAAAGAATTTCTTCCCTATATCCACTCTAAACCTATCCTGTTTTAGTTTAAAGCCATTACCCCTTGTCCTGTCACAGCTGTCCCTACTAAGAATATTGTCCCCATCTTTCCTATAGACCCACTTTAAGTACTGAAACACCGCAATAAGGTCTCCCCGCAGCTTTCTCTTCTCCAGGCTGCACAAGCCCAACTCTCTCAGCCTGTCCTCATAGGAGAGGTGCTCCAGCCCTCAGATCATTTTTGTGGCCGCCTCTGGACCCGCTCCAACACTTCCATGTCCTTCTTGTGCTGAGGGCTCCAGAGCTGGATGCAGTACTCCAGGTGGGGTCTCGCCAGAGCAGAGCAGAGGGACAGAATCACCTCCCTCGACCTGCTGGCCACGCTTCTCCTCATGCAGCCCAGAGTACGGTTGGCCTTCTGGGCTGCCAGCGCACATTG
>NW_009260125.1:1300492-1309657 GCF_000687185.1 Egretta garzetta
TTACCTCCCTGGCCTCCATGTGCCTTAGCATAGCTTCTAGGAGGATCTGTTCCATGATCTTCCCAGGCACAGAGGTGAGGCTGACAGGTTGGTAGTTCCTGGGGTCTTCCTTTCTACCCTTTTTGAAAATGGGCACAATGTTTCCCTTTTTCCAGTCACCAGGGACTTCACCTGACTGCCACGACTTTTCAAATATCATGAAGAGTGGCTTGGCACTACATTGGCCAATTCCCTCAGGACTCTGGGATGCATCTCATCAGGGCCCATGGACTTATGTGTGTTCAGGTTCCTCAGATGGTCATGAACTCGATCTTCTCTTACAGCAGGAGGGGTTTTACTGTCCCGGTCCCCCTCATGCAGTCCATCAACTCGGGAGGGGTGAGGAGAAAGGTTGCCAGTGAAGAATGAGGCAAAAAAGTTGTTGAGTACCTCAGCCTTCTCCTCATCTGCTGTTACCAGATTGCCAGTCAAGTGAACTGCAAGTCTGAACTTAAATAAAGACACATTTCAAAGCACCTCAGAAACATCTCTGTGATGCAAGCAAGAACTATTTCAACTACACCAATAAGACAAAGAGAAGCCCACAGTCAGTCCAGTTCAAGTCCGTGACGGACTACTAAGCTGGGAGAGCGGAACTTAGTCTTAGTTCAGCTACCTTTCTTCCTATCACTTAGGCTAATAGAAAGCTGGAAAATCTTGCTGTATCAATCTCTCAGCTTCCCATCAGATTTATTTTTACTTACATACCATTCTGCTTTTTCTTTTTCCTCTTCATCTAAATAGGAAAACTCTCTCCAGGAATCAAAATTATACCTAAAGTAAATAAAAGTGAAAAAACAAATGAAGAATGAATGAAAAAAACCCCAAAAACCAAACAGCAAAACTATCACAAATAATCTACCTTTTTTACTGTTAGTTTTCTGTAAGCAATTATGCTGTTATTTACAGTTTAGAATATATAATTTACAATTATACTGCACCTACAATGATTCCACTGTGTTAAGTCAAAACACAAGATGCTATTGAAAGTAATGATTCACGTCTGTCTGTAGGACAGAGTGTTTTAGGATGGTATCAGCCTCATCAGCTCTGAATGTCTACAGTGCAGCTGTCTGAGCTCCCATTATAGGCAGTGCAGATACAGTGCAGTCTGCAGAGTTCCGAGAGAAATTAATTTAATCTTTATATAAGCATCAGTATTTAACAGATGAGTGAATCCATAAACTCTGCTGACTTTATTGGACTAGACAGACCTCCCCTAACCAGGGGAGCTGAAATACTCAGTAGACACCTCCACTGAAAACACAAGTTAGGCGAGATGAACCCCACTTCTGTCTGTGGGTCAACTTGGTTCAAAGCCACCATGGCCAGAGAACAGTCAGAAGCTCCCGCTGTAACTGTGAATTTACAACGTGGTTGTATTAGCTAGGAGAAAGCCAGCTCAGTTTGTGGAAGGCACCAAAGAGCTGCAGGGTAATTTCGTGACATTACTAGGTCAGAACAGACTACAGCCAACAACCTGCATACAAGAGGGTCTGCAAGCCCTCTATATCACACGTCTTGACTACTGTGAATAGAAACTGAGGTATCAGCTAACTTACCAAAACGAATAGAACGCATCTACCTCTTCAAATGATGAGTTCATGTCCCCAAGTTTAGGAACATTTTTCTTATTTGACCACCTGAAAATAAATAAGTCAAGAAATAATATATATAATTTTACTTTGTAACATGGCACGTGTTAAGTACAGAATCAAAATACCAAATCAGAGGTTCCCTCCCACCAAGGCAGAGGGGCACCAGTAAAGAGGAAGAAAACAGGAGAGCTCCTTCTGAACATCCTCCAGATTCAACGTTTTTTGGGGAGCTTCCCCAGAAAAGCAAACTCCTGCCCACGTTTGGTGTGCCTATGAGGAGACCTGACGGAGCACAAGGCTATCTTTCTAGATACTCCATTTTCCATGCACATTCTCCTGGTACAGAAACTTACAGGAAGTAGACAAAAGGTGCTCTGTGAATAACTCTGCTCCATGGTAGGCTACAGGAAGTTTCCCCACATATTCTAACGGAGTATAAGGGAATAATGCATGCTCTGCCTCTGTTCTGTTTTTTCTCTACAAAGAGGAAAATCTTCCATAGGCTCTAGAATTTGTTATTCCATGACACAGCATCTATTTCCAAGCAGAGAAGGGAACAACCCTTCTGACAACCACAGATCCAGGTCTGAATCTCTGGAATACTTGATAAAAGGTTCAATAAATCTACTTGAAATAATCAACTGATTGTTCAGAATGTGTCTTAAAGTGCCTCACACAATAAAGCAGTTTTTTTTCATACAGGTAAAAGGTGAAATAGACTTCTATTGTGACAGCCTTAATACCAAGGTAATTGGCAAGCACGAATCAAATGCAGAAAAAAAGTCACACACCTTAAGAGAGAATCACCAAATACTGACAGTTACATTTATCTTCTCTTTTAACCAGCTAAATTGTGAACATAACTATTGTCTTCTGTTAATGTCTCACCCTCATAAGAAAATCATAAAAAAAGGAATTTTTAGTCAGTAGCATACACACACTTGATATAGTAAACAATTTTAAGATGAAACGGTGTGTTGTACAAAGAGGACAGTAATATGGAGCTGAGAACAGACTGTTTTTTTTTTTAAATCTCATGGGTCAAACTCAATGCCACCTGTGTGACAGTTCAGATTGTTTTAAAATTAAATAATAGAGAATGCACTATTTTACTTGTATTACATGTCTAGCAAATTAACGCATCTCCCAGCATCCCTTAAAATCACACCTGTTACAAACACAGTGCCAGAAGAGTTTGCAAATGCTGATTCTCCAGCAATAGCAAAGGCAGTCTGACACAGCTTACCTGGCATTTCTTTCAAAAACTGGTGAAAAAACCTCAAAGAAGTTTTCTTTTGCTTCACTTTTGGAAGGTACAGAGTTATCAAAAGTAGGATCTATGCTGTTAAATGCTCGTCGTTTCACAGGATCAGATAATATTTCATAAGCTGAAAAAAAGTTACCAGACATAAAACATGAGACTAAAGTGAGTCTTCCCCACAAGGTGGGAATGTTATAGAAAAGGGTCCCAATGTTCAAAACTATGCTTTCAGATCTGCGTTGGATTTATCATCCTGTACAGCTTGGTATTTAATTATTTTAATGACACCAAATAGCATTGCTGTCAGTTCCTGTTAAACTAAGTAAGAGGAAAATCTTTACAAAAACCAACACTTTTAACCATTACGATGTAACAAACCAGATTATATTTAAAATAATTTCATAGCGGTAAATTCAGTTCTGGCACTGGCAGTTTGGGCATGACATCTTCAGGCTTTTATCCTACACCAGATCCTTGCAGACAAATTGACAAAAACCAGTCTAAGACAGGCATGGAGTAAAAGCAGTCCCTGAGTTAATGTGAACTGGCTAGAACAGCAGCCATTAATTAGAATTTCTGCAGCTCTTGATGAAGTTGTACTGAGAGTTGGAAAGAGTATAAACCACCACACAGCTACTAGCCAAAACATGGATGCTCCCCCAGTTTTCCTGTTCTTACGGTCCTGCAGTTGCGGAGCATAACATTATCTTATAACCTGGAAATCACACGTGCTGTAGCTTCAAGTAAACTCTTGTTTTCTCTCAAGGAAGCGTGGAATTACTTTGTCTGCCAGTTCTACAATATCCACTGTTTTTCAGTAAGAGCCAAAAGTCAACAAAGGAATCAAATTTGTGTTGCAATCACATTCATGGGCTTCTCTGACTGCATCCCTGGACAGAGAACCCTGCTGCATGAAGGTCGGATCTAGAAGGTGACAAGCTGGGGGAGACCTTGGTGCTCTGTGGTTCCGTAAACTGATCTCACTGTGCATGTTAATGGAGAGAGGAAGGAGAGCAAGGGACCACCAGTGAGCTGCTCCCTGCCAGTCTTCCCTTCCCCTCTGGGAAGTGAATTCCCTCTGCCAATACCCTAAATGACCCCAATTATCCTTTACGTTGCAGGCTAGGAGCTTCAACAACCCTCAAAACATTTTCCTGATGCAAGAAATTCTGTGTGCATCTTTTGGTTCCTCCTCCACTTAAGAGGTGTCCCTTCTGTACGGATCCCCAATTCTACTCCCAGATACACAGTTCCCCTGGCACTGTATCTCCCACTCATTCCTTTGTCAGACTCAGCTCCAAATCCCACCTACGTACTCCTGCCTTTCCAAGTTTCTTCTCTCTGTTCCATTACCATTTGCTTCTGCTCCAGATTCCCCTTCCCTACCACTGCATTTCCTTCCTCCAAGGCGCTCCCTGGAAGCGTTACTCCTCTTCCATGCCACTCTGTGCTTTCCTTTCTGTTTATCCTTAAACTTTGTTGTAAACAATTAAGGGGAAACATATTTTGCTCCTTGCATGTAGAAGAACACAGAGCATATTCCCGAACTCAGGTGCAGGTTGTTCTTATTACAAATATCTCCAAGTTTCTGACATGACTGCAACTATGGGAGAAAAATTTCCTTTGGCAACAATAAGGAAGGCTGAAAACATCATTACCATGTCTAACACATCATCTACATTTTAACTAGTATTGTAAGACACCCAGAAGAAAAGAATTTAGAACACACAAGTTCCAAAATCTCCCCCTCACCCCAACCTCACTGAGTCAAAAAAAATTGTTTTAAATCAACAAAAAAGCCAAACTCCAAAGCATTTCTAGAGGCATAAGTCATACCCCTAGGACACTCCCTGTGGTTCTGGAATCAGCCAGCAGTGCTGTTCTAGGTCACTGCAGGCAAGAAAGGAAACGTTATTCCATTGAATTCACTCAGTCATCCGTGGGCAAAAAAGGGCAGCTGAAGAAACCGATATCCTACACCACATCGACAGATGCTCTGTTGGCAGAGTAAGCGCATTAGGATTCAGATTTTTCCAATTGCTATTGGTGTCTTGCGAATTCCTGAATAGCACAGTGGTTTATCCCAGGTATGTGGCTACCTCTAGTGGTTCATCTCTGCATGCGCTGCTACCAGTGTTGACACATTATCGCTAAGTGGCACGGCACACAAACATCTATCGGCTGCATTCCCATACTGCTTCTACCCTGGGGGAAATTATATCAACATAATCTCTGTTTACTGAGGCAGTTTTCTAAAATGGAAAAGAACTTCTCTGGCTTTTTAGTAATTGACAATTCTTCAAAAGCCTAATAAAGCACTGGAAATACGTTTCAGGTAATCACGTAGATTGAGAGAGCATCTAATAGAAGAGGTAATTTGCTTACCTTTAGTTATGCATGTAAAATAGTCATTATCACCTTCTCCTATCTGCTCGCCTGCAGCTTTTCGCTTGTCTGGATGATGTTTCAAAACCATGGATTTATCTAGCAAATAGATGCACTAGGTTTAGAAACTCCTCATCGTCAACAATTTATTTCTCACAAAGTAATACAATAATTCCAACTGACATTTCTCTAAATACTTAAGAAAAATTAAAAAAAACCAAACCCCAAATAACATCGTGAAGAAAACAGATATGAGTTAATGAACTTTCTTTGATTTAACACTATTGTCAGAATTAAAATTATTTCATCTTTGCTGAGACACAAAATAACTGCAGCTCAGAAACTCTATTCCACCTTCATCAGCTGAAGAAGTACTGATTTTCTGGGACTTATTCTAATATTATGCATAGCAAAGTGCTTCAGTAACTGTAAGCGTACAGCTTAAGCATTGTGCAGTTTCAGGACTTTAATTGTGCAAGACTGTATAATTCCCTGTGCAATCATACTGAAAAAAAATAAAGAAAAAATAATTAATGTAATTGTAGTAGTTATTTCTAATGAAAAACAAAGTAGTTCGGATAAAATAAAAATTGGATTTTATCCCTTTACTCAAGTTCTGAACACAATCCAAGATGAAATTTAGCATGGAAACTACAGCCATGAGCCTGTGAAGACTACTCTGCTTACCCATCAATAACATTAGGCACGCTCACACGACTTTGTGGTCACGATCTCTCTCTGCTTAGGCCTTGAATCCTAATATTTAACTAACATACAGAGCATCTGCTAAAGCTGCTACCAAGGTTGTCTTACCGTTTAAACATTAAAATCAGGTTTTAAACCGACTTCTTTGCCAAAAGGTCAGCCATGCTATCATACAACATAAAACACACCTTTCTTGGCTCACTATAAAATACCAGAGAGACGATATCATGCAAGTAGTTACAGCAACCTGCCTTTTGAGAAACAAATCAGAATCCTTGTTAAAAACAGGAAAAGCACAATATATACTGCTGAGAAAGACTCACATCCCTACACCACCATGTAATAATGGAGTGTTATTAGGATCCCAAAGAGAGAGATGCCTCAGTTCTCACTCGGCAAGATTAGTGAGACCACTAATCGCCACCAGAATCGGTGCTGCTCCAGGCTGTATCAGCACATGCTCCGTGGTGGCACTGCTAAGCAACATGTACCTGAGGCAACATAATTTCCTGCGCAAGTTGGTAATTTGCTAATTTCCACCCATTTGAATTTGGGAGTAACTTGATCTTCATCTGTGGTTTCAGTGATCTGGGGACAGTGATTCTACTCACACCAGTACAGTTATACAGGGAATTGCTTGCAAGATGAATTCACAAAACCATCAGCTTATTTCATAAAGGCTACTGAACAACCTTCAGCATACTTTTGAATCTTCCTCCACTAAATACTTGCATCCTTCTTGCAAAGTCAACTCTTGGTCACATTGCTTTCTAGGAAAAAAAGTCCTGAAGCCCAAGGTGTTGTTCCTTCATATGCAAGTACCTGCATGCACTTCTGAATCAGGCCTTGATTTAAGACACGGGCCCATGACATCATCAAGCAGCACAGCGGCACTTCCAAGTTCTACTGGTCAGTTACCCAAGATGTCAAGGAAACTTAACCTCACAAGATCATGTCTTTAACAGCATGGTAAGATCCCAGAGATCCAGCCACAGGAACTCTACAGCGTTCACATGGTAAAATGACCAAAAAAAGAGCAAAACTGAGCTTCTCAGCAGCCTAAGTAACTTGCAGTTGAATACCTGACAATTGAAGAGCTACTGTTCCACTCCCATGCAATGCTCAGTCTAATCAGAACGGTAGTGGCAGCGTACTTCCCGTACACTCACTAGCATTAACGTGCTGGCTAACCATTGCAAGGGGGCTTCAAGGTACCAACCTACAGAAACACACAGGGCAGGGCTAGCTGTATTGCTCTGCCTTTCACAGAGCCTGGCTGCAGACTCAAAAATGCAGAAATGCAGAGTTATAATCTCAAGGTTGTTGACCAAAAAACACAGGCAAGAAAGCCGAGACGTGAAGTCGGTCCAATTTTTGAATTCCCTAGCTTTAGGCCTGTGGATATTGGAGCTGTGATGTGAATTCAGAAGACTGGTAAGTAACACAAACCAAAGAGCCAGCATTTTTAGCCCTGTGAAACAGTGAAGTTTGTTCATGACATCTACATATTTTCACAGGGAAAACAGTTGTGTACACCTGAAAGAAAGGTGTGCTCATGAAGGAAAGGTACTTACGAGCTGCTTTGATTTGTTTCTGAGTAGCCCTGTATCGTATATTTCCTAGCCCAAGAACTGCATAATGGTCTTGATTCTGAGGGGAAAAGCAAAAAAGAAAAAAAAAGAACCCCAATAAACAGTGGTAAATGCAACCTAAAAAGCCATAACACAACACGTGCACAAAACCAGTTCTCCTCCCCACCTTTTAAAAGCAAGAGGCAGAATTCCTCCCTCTCTCAATAAATATTAGAAAAAGAACAATCGTTGTAAAGGCCATAATTATTGAATAACCAAATATCAATAAATTAAGCTGCTGTTACAGAAATTCAAGTAACTTAATCTAAATTGGATTAAAGCACTGAATCCTAGAAAGTTCAATTACTAGAAAATTGAATTGCTGTCTTTAATATTAAGAGTGCTAATGCGATTCCAGAATAAGGGAGGCAGTAACACGGAGAAGGGACACTTTCACTGCTTACAGGCAGTAAGATGAAAAACAGTTCAAGACTCAGATGTGCGCTTGAGTTTGCCCTCATCAATCGGTTATGCGTGGAAAACACAAGCGCAGCTGTAATGCTAAGGGACACAAGCCAATTCAGATGGGGGCGGGAGGGGAGGAGGAAGGGCATCGTTAGCAGCTGGGGACGGCAGATAACTTTGACAGGAAATTTCCAGCAAAAAATAGTTAACACCAATTGATATCAACTGAATACCTTCCAGTCCTTTGGATCAAGGGTTTTTAACATAGGAAATTCTTCAAGCTGCAGTTCTTCGTCCCCTGATTCTTCAGAAAGTTCCTTCTCATCTTCTAACTCCTGGAAAGAGGCAGAAACATTTATGTTTCTCCTCTTAATAAATGCTTCAAACCATCTTCCCACAGGTTCCACTTGACAGAGTACTGATGCTATAAGCAAAAACATAAAAGCAACTTCACCTTCTGTGGTTTTTTTTGGTTTTGTTTTTTGTTTTGTTGTTTTTTTTTAAACTAAATGCCATCAAAGCCCATAAAAATACTGCATCACACAAGGCTGCAGATTGCCAAATCTTCTAGCTTGCTCTAGAAGGCTGCGGGGAGACCTGATTGCGGCCTTTCAGTACCTAAAGGGGGCCTATAGGAAAGATGGGGAAAATCTTTTTAGTAGGGCCAGCTGTGTCAGGACAAGGGGTAATGGTTTTAAACTGAAGCAGGGTAGGCTTAGACTGGATATAAGGAAGAAATTCTTTACAATGAGGGTGGTGAAACACTGGAACGGGTTGCCCAGAGAGGTGGTGGAGGCCCCATCCCTGGAAGCATTCCAGGCCAGGTTGGATGGGGCTCTGAGCAACCTGATCTGGTTAGGGGTGTCCCTGCTCCCTGCAGGGGGGTTGGACTAGATGAGCTCTAGGGGTCCCTTCCAACCCAAAACATTCTATGGTTCTATGAAAACCACCGGTTTGCTTTAAAGATTGCAAGAACCAGAACCCGCGCCCGCCGGGCAGCACCTTCCGAACACTTCCCTGTGTTCTCAAGCCTGGAAAAGTGCTCTCCAGTTAGAGGAACGCACGCGTTAAACTACACTTAAGGCCGTCCCTGCTTTGGGAAGAGGGGAGATGACCGCGGCAGAACACTAAACCCGCCCCG
>NW_009260125.1:1310858-1325705 GCF_000687185.1 Egretta garzetta
CGCCTCTGCGGCCCTGACGGGCAAGCGGGGGTGGGTGGGTGTTAAACGTAAACATCGGTCTGGTTTTAAAAGATTCTGAGGGAAAACTGAGGAAAATTGGGTCCACGAAGTAGCCGAGATCTGCATGGTACAGTCTGGCTTCTCTGGTCCCAAGGCTCTCTAAGGCTCTCTTAGAAAAAGCTCCTAAAAAGCCTGATCTGCTCTTCGTAAAATGAAAGGCTTAATGTGGTTTAATAGTTAAAGATCAGCCTAATAAAACAGGGTAATTTCTTTTCCTTCATTGGTGGAGTCCTGCAGAGGTGGCAGCCAAACCCTGCATCCTGCCACTTTCACGAGTAATTCCATGGAAGCAGGAGAGAATGAGGTGGCAAACGGTGTTTGAATTTCATTTGCCTTTTTAGTTCATGCTATTAAATATTAAATAATGCATCTACAGACAAAATCGATACTGTATGTAGTCAGTGATGGAGTTTGAACTGTTCCCCCTCAGGAAAGGTTTTTTAAATTATAAGAATGTAGTGTTTAATAGATATCAAAAAATCAGCGGTGTAGTACACATAATCAGAAAAGCAATAAGGATCAACAGAAGAAAACCTTTCTCAAAATACTGTATAATACATGCTGCACCCAGACCTGCAATACTGTGTGATTTGGGCTTGCTCTATCAGAAAAAGATACAGTGGAATTAGAAAAGAGAGAAAAACAGGCGGTCAGGGATGCTTACGGTGAAGGCTATGGTTCAGTCGGAGAATAGATAGCCTTTGGGGGAAGGGATAGGGAATGTTAAAGGTCTGTTAAATGACGAGTGATATGGAAGTAAATAGGGGATGACAGCAATAGAGAGTTATATTTTTCTTAGTTCTGAGACCCAAGTACAATTTTTAGATCCAAGTTTAAGTCAAGTAAAAGGAAGCACAGTGCTGGTTTAAACTGGGGGATTCCTTCCTGCATATTCTGCTGAAAGTTGTTTACAGGGATTCAAAAAACTGACAGAAATATTCACATAAGGAATTTGTTTTAAGGGCTTTTAATACCAAGGTGTGACCCGGGAGCTGGAGCTTACTGTGTGCTTGCCAGGTTCGTAGACCTTGCTGCTGGAGAAGGGATATTGGACCGAACCGGTTATCTCGTCTAGTGTGACCGTTCGCACGTTTTCTGTTTTACAATACTAAAACTCAGCATTGTATTTGTTACTGATTCCAGGTTGCATTAGTAGTTTACGGTAGTTTCTTGTTACTGAGGCCAGCTTAGATTTGGTTGCTGTTCCCTGCTCACACTGGGTGTTTTGGAAGGGACACATCACTGGTGGAAAGTGGTGACAGTTTTTCATTGATGTTTTCTTAGGTGTTAAGATACACAAAAAGTTAAAAAGTTGAAGTTTCGATATCTTCAGTCCCTTCTCTGCACAGTCATAGGTTGGTAAGCTACTCTGAATGAGGCAAAGTTTTAAGTAGCTTGCTTGCTCTGAGCTCTGTTTGGACTGAAGAGAGTAGCTGGAAACCCTATTTTGTTTTTCTTTAATGTCTGATACTTTTTTGTTCCGCTTTGGTTTAGTGAAAAAGTAGAAACTCAAAAGAATCCCTTTAAAATGCATGTTTTCATCTTTTAAAAGCATAATTGGTACTGTTGGTGTTGTTTTTAAAATTGGAAGCTAAGTCTTTCCTGTCTTGTTTCAGCTCTGGATGAAGGAGATATTGCCTTGCTGAAAACATATGTAAGTAGCATACGTATGCAAGAGTGTTAAAGAAAAAAAGCAAGTCCTGTTAGGAATTCAATGCGAGAGTGGATGTGTACTTAGTAAGTAGTTATTAAACCTCCTTCTCCTAGTGCTTCTATCTCCTCCCAAAATCTTTCTCCCTCTCTGCCTTCCGATGAGAAAGCCCGAAACTCAACCCACAACCCTAAAAATAATCCAGTAGGTTTGTTAGCTTGAAAGTAATGCAGGTCTTTTTTTTTCCTTTGTTTTGTATCTTGTAGCTGATTGTTCTAGGGGTCTAACAGCTAGGGCTTTACTAGGGCTTTTCACTAACCAGTTTATATTCTTGCATTATAAAGAACAGTAAGACCCCTTCTCCCATCAAATTTACTTGCTTTTAGCCATCGTGCTAAAAAAACTGTTAGTGAGGAATACACAGACCTGGTCAAAAACCATGTAATCTCAGGCGGCATTTTCCACGGACAATAAGGCTTAAAATGCAAATCTCCCCTCTCCACCAGAAAGCAGAGCAGGTCAGGGAAAGAACTCTTGGAAAATGAAACTTGCAGCTTAGCGTATGTCTGGATTTGGATATGTTTGCCAGAAGTTTGAATTTTGTTTACACCAGGACTCCTTTATGAAGCTCTGAAATACGGCTTGTGCCCTCTGCAGCTTTTTTGTTGCCAAGTTGCTACGAAGGAGATGTTGTAAAGGAAATCCAGATCCAGATCTGCCCGTATTGGGCAGGGCAAGATAGTAAAGCATTCTATCACAAGCAACAATCTAGCTTCTGATTTGCCCCATGATCTTTCTGCTTCTTCCGTGAATGGTAAAAAGGTTGGGTAAGCTAGTTAAAGCACTTGTAAAGATGATTTTCAAATAATGTATACAGATGAATTCTGTTTATATGTGATTTTTACTATGTCATTTTTAAACTTTAGCAAAAAAAATAGTTTAAAAAAATAAGGCTGGACAGGTTTAAAAGAAAAACAAATCGTTGACGTGTACAAATATGAAAAATTTCCACTTGCACAGTTGGTCAATTGTGTGTGGCTGCGCTCTGTTTTTGTGAACAGAAATATTGTCACTGGAACTTAGCACTGTCTTTTTTGGCTGTGATCAATAGTTGGCTGGGATACCAAGACAGTCTGTTGAACATCTTGATGCTCAGCAGCTATCGGCACTTCTTCGTAAACAGAAAATAATTTGAGTTAGGAAATCTACGTGATATTTCTTTTCCAGGGCCAGAGCACGTACTCAAGGCAGATCAAACAAGTCGAAGATGATATTCAACAACTGCTTAAGAAAATCAATGAGCTCACCGGTATCTTTCTTTCTTACGATAACTTTCAATAGAAGTGCCACATATATACCAAAATGAGTGTTTTAAGAAGCTGATTTTAAACAACTTGTGCATTGGTTTATTATTGTTATTTGTCTCAAAATAATACATTTCTTTATTTGGTAATGTGAAATTTTTGCTTTGTAGGTGATGGTCTTTTTGATTGGGCAGGGCTAATCTGTACATATGATTATGTAATTTTGTAGTTTAACACATTTTTATTCAAAACTGCAATTTTTATGTGTTACAGTGGCATGAAACAAATGGCCCTTTCTGCCACTAGCTAATTTGTTGTGATTTGTGTCAAGCTGCATTTGGATAGCGAGTGAACTTCCACAAACTGCAAAACCCCAGCGTATTATCATTAAGTTGTGGTACCAGTCCTCGTATAACGAAGAAAGGTGTATCAGAGCAGTTAGCATTTCAAATCAGCTGGCCAGTTATGGCAGTGACAATAAAAATTAATTTGATTTTTCTTTCTTTGTTTCACTGATGTATGTTTGTGGCCCTGTGGCTAATCCTCTAGTGGCCCTCAGTTCTGCCAGGAGGACCGCAATTTTGCTTTTCCAGTAAAATCCTTGATTTTTTCAAATGCATCGTGGAGATGGTACTTTTCATATCCATGTTTTGGAACATTTAAGGTTTTTCACCTGTGTGAATCCCTTAGCTTCTGGTATCTTGCACTAAAGCTTTGCCTCAGTGCAAGCACTTGCAGAGTTTCAGTCCTTTTCTGAAACTTTTAAAAATATACTTATCTCTGATACCTCCATCAAGCTTCGTTGTCATCGTCCACACATTGCAAAATTGTATTGGAGGATGGCTAGACTGGTATTTGCATGTTTAGCTGGCACAGTCACATAGGCCTCGTTTCTTTAGGAAACTTGTTTTTTAGGAAGTCCATCAAAGAGGTGTATGTGTGTGCTTTAGAGGTCTCGGAAAGCTTCCTGAAGGCTTATGTGTAAGGTTCTTGCTATGGGAATGATTGCTAACGTGCCAGTTCGCTGCTTCCTCCTCAGCTTGTCTGTGTTGTACACAGGAATCAAGGAATCCGACACCGGCCTGGCTCCTCCCGCCCTTTGGGATCTGGCTGCAGATAAGCAAACTCTCCAAAGCGAGCAACCATTGCAGGTTGCAAGGTGGGTGCACTCATCCTCTTTGCAGTGGAGCTGCATAGTGTAAAAGTGTGATTTATAGCTTACGTGTAGACTTTTTTTAAAAAATAAGGTTCACATGTTGTGCGCATTGAAAGTGCTTTTTACCATTGTGTCAAAAAGGAACTGTGCTATGCTTGATGATGTATTGCGTGCTTCATACTTGTACTTACCCCTGCAGTTGTTGTAGGATGCTATAATAACAGAATCACAAGTACAGAAGCTGTTTCAGTGTATTTGGAAAATATGACCCTCTCATCTGGATGCTTAGTTAGTTTGTCAGCCTGGTGTGTTAATTGTATGTGCTGTATTAGGTGTACAAAGATAATCAATGCAGACTCCGAGGATCCCAAGTACATTATCAATGTCAAGCAGTTTGCCAAATTCGTGGTGGATCTCAGTGACCAGGTGGCGCCTACTGACATAGAAGAAGGCATGAGAGTTGGGTAAGCAAAATCTTACAAGTTTTCATGGAGACTGAAACTTTATCATCTGATCCATTAGTTTGACAGGTCAACATCTATCATTTAATATTTTTGCAGTAGTTAAAATTATAACACTAATGTCTCTGTGTTGGTAGACAGTAACTCATCTGCCTGCTGTGCTGGAATCTTTTGATTTTGATGTCATTCTGATGAGAACCGTGTGTCATGGACTGAAACCTTTCAGTTTGGGTCCTGGTAGTCCCAGCTTTCAGGGGGCCTGTGCACCCTGCTTCCTCTTTGGCAGTCTGCACAGTTACATGCAGAATGGCTACAGGAAATGTTCGCTGAGGAGGCGATACTGCCTGCTTTTAGAATCAATACTTTGCCAGTTTGCTCTGCGGGATATTTTGAAGCTTAGTTTTCAAAATACTTTGGTATTAATATTTTTGGAAACCTTAAACTTCTCTGCAGAAGGAATTCCAGTTTCTAGCCCACCTGACTATTAGCTTTCAGGGCTGGGCTGTCTTGATGCCAGAGAAAAGAACAGTTTAAGAACTCAGTGTCTAATTTACAGGGTTGTTTCTACGTGACAGTTTAATCCATCAGTGTTAAAATAATAGTCTTTATGCTTTCTCACCAGGGTGGACAGAAATAAGTATCAAATCCATATCCCCTTGCCTCCAAAGATTGATCCCACAGTCACCATGATGCAAGTGAGAACTGCCTTTACTTACTATGACCCTGCTTTGTCTTGTAATTTCGATTACTTTGGCTGGATTTTCTTCTGGGCTCTTGAAAGCCTAGAGGGAGATGCAGCATCAGCCTGTTAACTGCTCGCTCACCTTTTTGTTGTGCAGGTAGAAGAAAAACCAGACGTCACTTACAGTGATGTTGGTGGTTGTAAAGAGCAGATTGAAAAGCTGAGAGAGGTGGTTGAAACCCCTCTGCTTCATGTAAGTAACCTCCAGATTGAAGCTTTTATTATTTTGAAAGTATTCTGGTCATCTGTCAGCATTTGAAAAAGCAAGAAAAGATAACATAGCTGAATGTAAACACTTAAGTGAAAGGAGGTCTAGTTTTAACAAGTGGAATCCAGCCTAGCCTGGTTTCTGTTGCTCTTCACTGATGATTTTCTTAATTTGCATATACTCTTTGATGCGCCTAATCTTTAATTTGCCCATAACCTTGCCTTCTGTTTCCCGCCATTACAGCCCGAAAGATTTGTTAACCTTGGAATTGAGCCTCCCAAAGGAGTACTCTTGTTTGGGCCACCTGGGACAGGCAAAACACTTTGTGCCCGTGCTGTTGCTAACAGGACTGATGCTTGCTTCATCAGAGTAATTGGATCTGAACTGGTGCAGAAGTATGTGGGAGAGGTAAGAGCAAATACTTGGTGGAGTGTGGATTTGCGAATTTCCAGTTGTGGGGACCAGACACCGTAGTGGATGTGATGGATGCAAGTGTTTGCGTGCTGGAGGTAGAAGGAGAGGGGAGGAACCATCAGAGAAATCTCTGCAGATCAGGCAGGCAGTTATTAGACCTGAGCTGTGCTGCCGTTGATTAAATGGATTTTGCAGTGCAGAGTTCAGCCTGTGGTTCGGGAGGATTCCAGGATTGGGATTCTGTTCCCAGCTCTGCCACTTAGTTTTCACTTGGCCCTGAGGTAAATGACTTCCTCTGTACTTTTGACTTTAAGAGTAGTAATTGTCTCTCCTTTACAAATCGCTTTAAGATTTATGAATGTTCTGTTATACGTATGTGTACAAATAAGTGAGTTTTATTATTGGAAACTCAGAAGTGTTTGGAAGCATGAAAAGTTTAATTATGATAACTTGCCTTTTGTGTGTCTTGAATCTTTAACAACATCCTGATTTTTGCTTTCAGGGAGCTCGAATGGTTCGTGAACTCTTTGAAATGGCCAGAACTAAGAAAGCTTGTCTTATATTCTTTGATGAAATTGATGCCATCGGAGGTATGTTTGTAGGATGTACAGCTCGAATCTCATACAAGCACATTTCATGTTGTAATTCTTTATCTGGATTGCTGCATTTTCAAGAAACGTGCTTGTAAATACCTGTTTAGCAAAACGACCACCAGCACATCCTGTGTCCGGGAAGCTGTCAAGAAGTGGTTTATATAATTTGAACATATGTAGCCCAGATGAGAAGTCTTTGCAAGTTTGGAGCACCCAGATTATTTAAACTTTAGTGAAGAATATCTGTATTGTGTTTGCAAAAAGTACTGTTAACTTAAACCCCCTTCAGCTTCTGGACTGCAGACTAGATCTTCATTACTGCCTGAAAACATGATTTTTTTTCCCAAAGGCTGTACTTAGCTCCTTTGAAAGTAGAACGATTTTTGCACAGACAAGGCAGGGGGGATTTTGATTGAGGGGAGGCAAAACAACCAAACAAACTAAATATATAAATTTCAGCAGCTTGGCCAGTTACTAGGCAGGGAGACAGGCCCTTTCATACTAAGGGTGAAGATACAGTGCTTACTGTACCTGGCAGATAACGCCACTCCCTCTTTTTTGGAAATGTGGCATTTGAAACGTGTTGTTTTTAAACTTGTCACCTGGAAAAATTATTTTAAATTACATACAAATATTCGTATCTTCTACGTAGCAGCTGTGACACCTCTGTCGTGCTCTGAAGGTCCCTCTCTTACTCTGTGAAACACGTTGTCTCCTCTCTCCAGGTGCTCGCTTTGACGACAGGGCTGGGGGCGACAATGAAGTGCAACGTACGATGCTGGAGCTGATCAACCAGTTGGATGGTTTTGACCCACGAGGCAACATCAAAGTGCTGATGGCTACCAACAGGCCTGACACGCTGGATCCAGCCCTGATGAGGCCCGGCAGGTTGGATAGGAAGATAGAGTTCAGCTTGCCTGATCTAGAGGTGAGAAGGCTTGCTTTCACAGCTGAGTACGTCGTTCTCTGGAGTCAGTTTACAAGAAGTAACAGAAGCGGCACTCTTAACTTATGTGAAACTACATGGAAATTTGGGGGATTAAAGATGCACCAAAAAGGTTTTCCCACACTGCACAGATTCCATCCCTGTCTGAGAAGCTGTGGTAAATAGCTGTATTCACTGTATGTTCCTGACTCAGCAGGCAAAGAATCCTTTAACCAGAGCCGTGATTTAGTTCTTTAGTTGGAACGTGTTTTGTTTGGCTCTTTTGAGGGAGATTTCTTGACTTACTTCTGCCATTAAAGCTCTTTTTAAAGTTATTTTCTTCATTTAGTACCACGGACACTTAAACATGCTAGTCCAGACATAGGAAACTATAGTTGGGCAGCAAAGAAAAGGTTTATTTTCCATCTGCCCTTGCTCTGGATGTGGGCAGCTGCACACTGACAGTCACCACCTCTTCTGTAGCATGAACACTCCTATCCTCCACTCTTTTTCCAGGGGCGAACTCACATATTCAAGATACACGCTCGTTCGATGAGTGTTGAGAGAGACATAAGATTTGAGCTGTTGGCTCGGCTGTGTCCTAATAGCACAGGTAGGCTTAATTTTTTTTTTTCTTTTTTTTTAAACAATTTTGTGTGTGCTTCATCTCCACCGGTGGTCGGTGTTGAATTCATTTATCCCTTTCTTTCAAAGGCGCCGAGATTCGCAGCGTCTGCACGGAGGCAGGCATGTTTGCTATCCGAGCACGTCGAAAAATCGCGACAGAGAAAGACTTCCTGGAAGCAGTGAACAAAGTCATTAAATCCTATGCGAAATTCAGTGCTACCCCCCGCTACATGACCTACAACTAGCATCTTGCAAAGTTTTCCTGTTCCTGTTGTTAAACTTCCTATGAAACAACAATCCAAGCGTAGTAATTCCTGTCTTGTTCTTGGAAGCTAGAAATAAATGAATAAAAAAGAATGAATTCCAAGCGGTAGGTGTGAGCTCATCATGCGTGCGGAGCATTGCTGCCGTAGAATTGTTTACCACTAAGTCTGCCAGTGAGTGCTTTGATCCACCATCGCACTTGTTTAAGATGTTACTGGGCCCAGCAGATGACCCTGGTAGGGGTAGTTGGGCAATAGCTGATAGTTGTGGGCAGGAGGGGACATTAAATTAAGGTTGTGCTTCATTCATCCAGTGCGTTCCTGTAGTGCTGAGGGTTTGGTCAGCGAAAAGCAACAGCCTTTCCTGGTCTCTTTTGCAAGTGTGGCATTGGGGGGCAGGGAGGGCTTGAAGAAATAGGGAGGGTGTAGGCTGTACATGGACTTTGGCCAGTGTCAGTATCTTGATCAGCAAACTTGGGCAAGCCTGTGTTTCTGCCCATACCGGCTTGAAAAACTGATCTCAAGTGTTATGCGTTGGTTTGGGAAGAACATTTTGGGGAAGGATGCAAGTTTACTGGTGGGACAGAATTTTTATTTTTTCATTTTGAGCCTGAGCAGAAAGTGGTTCAGAGAGCAGCGCTGAGGGGGTCTCTCTCCAGTTACCAAGTGCAGCACTGGGAGTGTACCGTTTACTGAAGAAGGGTGAGTGACGCATCTCTAAAGAGTTTGGAGCTCACTGGGTATCCTGAATTATCATCAGTGCTCTGGCAAAAAAGGAGGGGGGAGGGGAACATTGTGCTGATGACCCCATCAGGGCTGCCTGAGACTCTGTGGCTGAGGCAGCGGGGCACTACCCTGCCAGTGCAGACAAACTGGAGAGGGGAAGAAGATGAGCCCTGTTCCGAGTTTAAAGACTGTGGGTGTGTTTTATCTAGCGGTGACAAGCCTGAGGAAGGATTTAAATATTCAGACTGCCGTCTGTTCATCAGTGTGGGGAAGAGGAAGTCAGTTTAGTTTTCAATAGGTAACCTTGGCTGGTGGTTAGGAAGCAGCGCTTCCGCTGGGGGAGGCAAAGCACAGGACCAGACCAGCCAGAAGCTGCCCGGGTGTAGTTCACCGGGCGAGCTCGTTCCCAGCAGCGCAGGCGGTACCAGGCACCGGCCACACAGCGCTCGTGCCCCGCAGGCTGGGGCGCAGCCCAGGGCCCAGGCCTCCCTTGGGCAAAGGCTCCGGGCCCAGCGTTTCTGCAGCTCCCCAGGGTGCGGCACCAACCGCGGCAGGGAGGCCCCGCAGGGAAAGGGGAGGGTAGGAGCCCCAGCCCCAGGGTGGTGGTGGCCCTGCTCACACCCCCCCGAACCAGGGGCAGCCACCACCAGGGCCCCTGGCTGGGCCCACACACACAAGAGTCTCGCCGAGACAAAGTGGAAGATTTTGACAAGTTATGATCATCGCTTTATTTTAGAAGCTGACAGGATTCTGACATGAACTGAAGAGACTGCGTAGTTAAAAACTGAAGCTGTGACAAGCTGAAAGTAGAAAAATATACTGTATGTAGATACAAAGCCTTGTTAAACTAGTTAACATTATAAAATGTAACAAAAGTTGTTTAAACAAATGCGCACACCGTGTTAACATGCATCCAATTCACCCTTCACACTCCAGCTAAGCAGCAATTTCTGATGCAGAAAGCTTCCTACCCCTAGTGGCAGGGGAGTCTGAGGAAAGAAAACATCTTCCCCTGCTGCCCCCAGTTCTTGGGAAACTCGGCTGACCTGAAGCAAGCCCTAATCACAGAGGAGCTTGAAGCAAAATGAAAGTATTAAGTTCTGCACTGGGAAGAGAGGAAGTCCTCCGAGTTCCCTTAGGCACAGGACGAGGGTGCCGAGTGAAATGTCACTGACGCTCCACGCGGTCAAAATAACCTACAGGGACACTTTTAGGTTCCTACTTCTGCTCAGATTCATAGTGATTGTCATTAGGCAAATACAGGCATTGAAGGTTTTACGCTTTTGCTTGAATTGCATTTCAGTGTTTTTTGTCTGGCACCAGAAGTTAAAACGGTACCATAGCGGCCAGGTTGCAAAGACAAGAGAAAAGCAGCCCAAACACATAACATTTTTGAAAAATTGAAAGCTGAGGCAGAAGCAGCACTGCTGGTTGGAAGATACCTCAGGCAGCAGAAAAGTACTTCTTGTTTATATTTTTTTTTTGGACTGCTGAGACTTTAGACCTTGTCTGTGTTTTTATTCCAGCTTAAAGAGACTGCATATAGGGGGGCATCAGTTCTTAATTTAATTTTAATTGGCTTCACTCCTGCCTTAAACCAGTTTTGTCTTCAGACTTTGAAGCTAAACTAATTTTAGCTTAAAATCACTGTATTCTTGCCTAGAAAGCATTAACTAGGCTTTGGCAGTGAAAGTACCATACTGACAACATAATGACTAAATGACAAGTTTCTGATTTGAGAGTGAAAATGTTCAGGCAATGAAGAGCTCAGTGTAGTTGAGACAGGTCAGAGTTTAAAAAAATAACTGTACCATCCGGGTTTAAAAAGAGCAGCAGCTAAATGCCACCAGTGTGAATTCATTAATCCAGCTGGCAGATTATTATAATTTATATGAATCTGTTGCACGCAGATGTTGACATCAGGCTTTAAAAGTCATCCAAGAAAGTTCTTTAAAGACACTGGTACAGTGCATTGTGATTGCAGAACAGTGATTTCCTGCAAGATCCCACCTTGTGGTGAGTTAAAGTGCTCATTTTCTCAACAGGAATAGGAATGTCACCTTGTCTATCAGATTCCAACTGCAGCAGAATACACTGAATTTTCTTGTCTTGCGTAATTTTGCGCTTGTATGTCATTGGAAGGCTATACCCCGATTGAAGGAAAAAATTCAAGAGCACGAAGGCTTCCAATTCCTTATCCACTCTTCCTACAGAAAATAAGCACCACCCAATACCCGTAGATACAAATAGCCTTAGGCTCTCTTTAAACTGTGCAAATTAAATATTCAGAAAGAGTCTCCATCAGCATAAATCTGGCTTCCATTCTGCTCGATGCCACTCTTCAGAGGTCAAAGTCAGTCTGCGAAGCAGAGCCGTCTCTCACTTGGCAAGCAAGGACAGCGTCATGAACGCTGTGAAACAGCGACTCTCTCGTTACAGTGTTATCAAAAAAATTCAGTCTTGTCAGCTCACTCATAACAGGGCCTACAAAACAGAAACCAAACATGGCATCAGTGCATAAATTAAAGTACAAAGATGGAAGACAGTGGTATCTCAGGGAGAAGATGACAATTTGTTCTATTACTTGTTATTACTTAAAACATTTAAAACAGCCAGGTGGACCACACGCTACTTCTACTCCAAGCGGGAAATTCTCTTACCCAGACATGCACAGGGGCCTGTTCTTGGCTGAAGATGCTACAATTCCAAATATCAGAAATGTGGAACATTGCGGGCTTTTCTCCTTATTACATTATTACAACAATTTTAAGATACAAAGTTTGGTGTGGCATTTACAATTTGCCAGCTGGAATAAATGGGAGCAGGATCTGCTCCTCACACAACTCATCACATCAGTGCTCTACTTTCACTAAACCGAAGGCTCTAGTGTATATGGGCTTGGTTTTCCCCAAATCCAATTTTAAGCCAATTTTATGTGAAGTAAGTGCTGACCCCGCACCCCCCCAACTCACCGCTACAGCTGGCAATACAGACACAGACACCAACTTCTTTGTATTCTTTGATAATCTGCAACAGAGTTAAACTGAAGTTAAACGCAGGTACATCACTGTATGCCTCGCAGATCTGGAAGGTGTAAGCCAATTACTGAGACAGCTGCGCAGTCCGTGCTCCCCAGTAGTCAGCTAAAACTTACAGAGCTACAAGAATTAAAGCCGTGGTTAGGTGAGATGCTGGATTGTACCTGAGCTGGCATTTACGGCTCATGCTGACAGGTTCCCTATGAGGTATCTCATAAGTTTTCTACAGTTTTTTTTTGGGAAAAAGCCCTACTTACAGTTTTTAATGTTTTTGCTCCAACAGAATCCACAAAGTTCACCGGGGCGAAATCCAGAATTAAAGAGTGGATGTTTGTTTTGGGTTCCACGAAGTGTTCATGCTCATCAGGAGACGTGTCTTGTACACTAGCATCTGCAGATGCAAATTTTCCATTTACAGGTAACTCGTCATTTGCTATCTCGTGTTTTACACCTGCTTCCACGTCGTTAGTCTGGGAGAGAAGATCAATAAAGCTTAATGACAGCTACTGCTTTTCCAGTGTAGATACCTTTCCTCCCCATACTAATTTCTTTCAGCCTTTAAAGGGCGTACAGCTCCTAACCATTACAGAAACTGGCTTTCCATGCACACATACTTCCATATCTTACCTATATATGAAGGTTTATTCTCTTACGCCCAGCCTTTCTACAGTCACACGCAAGCAGCTTAAAGCTGCTATCACAGGAGGGAATTACCCATTTCCTTCAAACGCTGACACACCTGTTCATGTTTTTACTCCATTTCCTTGCCTGA
The DNA here is from genome assembly GCF_000687185.1 of Egretta garzetta. NCBI lineage: Eukaryota > Metazoa > Chordata > Aves > Pelecaniformes > Ardeidae > Egretta > Egretta garzetta. The sequence goes on from NW_009260125.1 coordinate 1,323,799, forward strand.
TCCCTGCTGGCCCTCGCAAGGCCTATATATGCAGAAGCAGCAATCGGGCTCTGAAATTAGGCATTTGGTTGGTTCCCCACAGTAAAAAGCACACACCAGCTCCCACCCTGGGGGTGAATTTAAACATGCACAAAAGCACACGCACGTTTCAAACAACCCGTCTCAATGTACCTGCCTCACTTAACCACACCAGGATCAGCAGTGCGGATGGTACCTTTTTATTCCAGAGGCTGCTAATTTGAATTACAGTTATTATTATCCTCTTTCTGCATGATTATTCCAAGTGTGCAGAGAGGGGCAGAGGTAGGGTCCCTCCAATTTCTGCTGACACCACTGCTGAGACAGTATGACAGCATGGAAAGACTCTGCTCTGCTATGTGCTACCTGAGCGTAATCAAGGTTCAACACAGTTATCCAATCCAGCCATGAGCCTCTGATCCTTTATGCTACTCCCTCAGTAGCCTGTCCACACTGCACAGTGCTCGCTCCCTAAGTCTTCCCTATCTGAGCAGCACTCTGTACCGTGTATAAACAAGGAAGGTAACACCAGAAAGCAGCATGTTATAGCCGTTAAGGCAGAGGTAAATATTTACCGAAGAACTCACTAGTTTCAACACAGCTTTCTTCCTGAGTTGACTGGCCGCCTTTATTTCCCTGGCATGCCTCTTCTGGGCTTTTCTCCTTGCTGCTAATATGGCACAAGGGTCTACTCCAGTCTGTCATGAAAAGAAAGCATGATCAGAGGACATTCAGCTTGTTCGGATGACACTGCAGTATCAATTAGCACTGGATTCATCACCGTCATAAATTTAAAACACAAGCCTGTGTTGTTCAGCTTCCCGTGGTGGCGGTGAGAACAGTATAAAGTAAGATGGAATAATCTGGGCAAGCACTGTGTTAACAAGATGAGGAAGAGCTGCATCACATTCTTTCCTTGAAATCAGAGAGTGCCGAATGCTGATTCGAGTGCAGAGAGCAAAGGAGAGAGAAGTGCACTTGGACATAAATCACTACTACTTCTTGCTTTGTGAAGATAAGTACCACCCACCTGTTTTGTATAAGACTCATCATGGGAGCTACAGAAAAATTTTTCAGAAGTTAGTAAGGGTACAGTTGCTTCTGGGTCAGGCAGTTCTGCCCTCAGCTTGTTCTGTTATTGCCATTCCCACCCAGTCAAACACGCGTTAGACAGGAGGTGAGGCATACTCTGTATGCAGGTAATTTGTTGCTCGTGAGAGGCATATAAATTCCCACAGTATTCCACGGTCTTACACTCCAGTGAAGTTTGTCACCCAAGAAGGAAGCTTTTACTCCCAGACATTTTGCTTTCAGTTCAACGACTACTTACTTCCTTCTGAAAAAAAAATGTGCTTGACTAGTTTGTGCTCTGCAACCACCAGATGTGGTTTTGCAAGCGGTTCGTATTAATTATTAGTATTTGCTACACTTTGTCCGTTTATTCCCTCCCACCATCTTGTTGCTTCCTAAGATGATTTTTGCAGTTGGCTGGAGGGTCGCCTTCTCCTATGTTGCTGATCACCAGGGGCCACAGGGTGAGAAACACTGCGCTAGGGGCGACACTATAGGGGCTGAAAGATGAGCATATCTCAGAAGCTGGTTTGAATTTTCAAGACATAGACATTAAAGAATTTTCTTTACTCACCTTTTTCTTTAGTGCACCTGTATACGACTCACTATTGGCAAAATAAAGTGATGTATTAGCTTGAAATATTTTTATTCCAGGATATTCTTTAACCTAAGGAAAAGAATATTGGATGAGCACAGTTAAGTATTGCCTGCACTAGAAGAAAAGCACCTGTGTGATCACCAGACACATGAGCATGCAGCCCAACAGCCAACCCTGATGGCTATCAGCATGGGTCAAACAAAGAAGGTCAGCACTGTTG
>NW_009260125.1:1325719-1339378 GCF_000687185.1 Egretta garzetta
GCAATCCATGCCATGTAACATTTCTCCTTCTTTATAACAATGAAATGTACAGACACAGAAAGGAACTAAACATTTGCAGTTTTCTGATGTTGCTATCTGCAGCTGGTATTAACGTTAGGAAATTGTGCAGGTCTAGGAATGCTTCCTTTTAGCCTCACTTTCTACAGGCATATTGACTGATACTTCTCTTTCTTGTCTCCTCTTCCAAATCTTTGGTTTTAAACAGGCCTTCAGAAAGGTCTCGATATGACTTCTTTCTTCTAGTTTAAATGAAGTCATCTCTAAACAAGCTGCACTCTGACATTTTACATGCAAATGACCTGGCCAACAGCAGAGATCCAGCCCGTCATATGCTGCCAACCCCACCTTCATACAGGAGGAGGAAATGCTAACTGCATTCAGTATAACAAAAATGGAGTCTCCTCTTTGCATACAGCTGTAAACATGCCCACATATACTTCTGCTTTGTATCATATTCAAAAGCAGAACTGCTGGTGAGAGAATGTTTTCAGATTATAGCATCATCTTTTCACAGAGGTTTTTACAGACTGTTTTTTTACTAAAGAGGGATGTAACCTTCTAGCAGCATCTCTGAGAACGTGGCAGAGAGTGCAGAAAACTGTAGTTGCTGTTTGTGAATAAATACACCATGTCTACATCTATTATATTGAAAAAATGTACTGCTTTCACCAACTTTTGGTTGAATGAAATGGCATTTATAAGCAGCTAAGTGCACAGTGAGCAACTGTGCCATTAATCATGAATATTTAATGAGCAGGGGATGGGTGGAGGCAGGGAGATGCTATTTTGAAGATTTTGTGCAATTCTGAAGAACAGATCCCTTCGGGTTTGGGGTTCCATGGATTTCATGCAATACGGCCACACAAGGAAAGAAGGTGGCCTTGTATGCACTTGTGTATATAGCAGGTTTAGCAGTGGTATTCCCATAAACCTTACCATTTTGTACAAGCTAGTACAATGGAACTATTATAAAGGCTACTTTTGACCACCTCCTGGTCAAATGCACATGCAGTACAAAAAGCTAGCATTTTGAACAAAGTAGCTTTTACTACTAAGATTAAACTTATTTTCTTCCCCTTCAACACAGGTGAATGTCAGGCAGACAGCACTACATGTGTAATATGGTAGGGCTAAGCAGCAAATCGCCACAGTTGTCTTGGCTCCGCTACATGAAACTCTTCAGTGCAGAAGAATACATTCCTACCTCTTCGTAGTCTTCCACGTCACAGTAGATGTCAGTGTCAGGAATCTGACCAAGGATTCTGTATTGAGGGCTAGAAAGAAATGGAAGCAAATGTTTCGGTGTTATAAAGGGGGACAGTGAGTATTCAGTACAGATTGAAACTTATTTTAGTCATTCTGCAGTGCCTGCCTGGTACAGGCTTACCTAAACATGGTCAAATGTAGCGGGCAGTTTATGGCAGGAACATAATGAAGGGGCCATGTAGCGACCAGACAAGTTTGCTTCTGTCAGTGCAAAAACAATTTAGAAACTTAGCACTGTAATGTTACCATTTTCTGAGAAGCATGGGCCAAAGCATGCAAAAGGTACAGGGCAAATTTTCTTTGGTGTGAACAGGTGCAACTCCATTGACTATCTTGACAAACGTGAAAATTCATATTGGCAGAAAACATGTCGCAATTTCAAAGAGCCACTCTGCTCCCAGCACAGTGCCTGAGAAGATGAATATTCCCAACTCACAAGCAGTGTGACAGCCAAGTGCATTACTGTTTTGTTTGCAAGAACAAAACCATATGGAGATGGCAGAAAAAGACTCTCATTTATGCAGAGCAGAGATCTTGGAATTTGGTTTCATTCCAATGCAGACTGAAACCAAGAGTTTTATACATTTCCCACTTGGATATCCCAGACCTTGAGCCTGGAAGCCTCACGTAACAGTCCTATCCACGTATGCAGAAATCATTTTGCTGTAGACCTGGAAAGCTTCACAGTAAAAACTTTGTCACTTTGAATGGGGGGAGAGGAGAAGTGATTTGAAAAACTAGAAGGGCAGGCACAATTTTTTGACGAGTTAGAACTTTCTTATAAAATACCTAAACATTCATCTAGTGATAACCCAACACAACTTCTGCTTGACTGTAACTATTAGTGCACACAAAACGTAATCATTCACTGAAACTAGCATCAAGCAGATTTGAATTTCTGAACTCCAGGCATTAAAAAAGTAAACAAGAAGATTAACCAATATAAGAAACCAAAAATCTTCTGTTTATTACTGAAATTGCAAGTTTCATGCCCCCTAGAAATTTTGTTCTCAGAAAAATACAATGTGAACCCTGGATCAGAGCCACAGGGCATGATCTACAGTATGAAGCAGATTCTATACTGCATGCAGTTGAAGAGGCTGGAAAGGTCTTCTCCTTATTTGCACCCCTTAAACAAACAAAACCAGATAGAAGATCAGCAAACACTAATTTTGATAAAGAAGAAATCTGACCTTTGTGTTCTGTAAATAACGGTTATCATTGCAAACGCTACTGCAGTAAGCAAACCATAGTCTAGTCCCAGGAAAAGAGAAGCCACAAAAGCTACCACCCAGATGGCCTAAAACAAAGAAAAGCTCTGAATTATTATGCATTCTTATCTGTTAACAGCAAAAACAATAGCATAATTCAGCCTCAAACCTATGTATCATTTCTGTTCAGGAATAGGCTATAACGTAATCCATCATGACAGCAGACTGTAATTCCCTCAACCTTTCAGAAGGGCATAAAAGATCAAGGCGCACTAACATGACATCTGAAAAACTGTCACATATTAATGTCTGAAGTCCTGTTCTCCAAGGAATCCTGTGTTACCATCAGACTCCAAAGACCTTAGGATTAAAAAAAAAAAAAAAGCAAGGTCTGCAAGCAGCTCTCACTTACTTCCATTAGCCAGTTAATCCAGGAGAAAAATGCCACCAAATTGTTCCCTGCGATACACTCTTAGTTCTGGCCCACTCCAGCCAGGTCTTTGGTTTATCTTAAAACATGGCAAATACCTTCAAGCAGTTTCCTTTGTTATTCTGTATTTCAAATTCTTCTCAGAGAGTCCCACAGCCATCAGTGCAGTTCCTATAGCAACACTGCAAAAGCTTTGCTTTTACTGCAACCAAACTACTTCTGACCTGAGTTAAAGGTTGTTGAACAACAGCAAAAACAGTCTTGTCTGCAACAGATCACTCTTCTAAGGTACTTACAGCTCCATGTCTTATGTTCATCTGCAGTGCAACACCAATTTGTAACTCCTTGATAAGTTTCTATGCTGTTTTGGGTGTTAGGAAGAAGAGGAACAACAAATTTAATACAGTAAAATATTTGCACTGAGCTATGTATTGCTTACCAGTTCAACTTTACTGGTTCTCCAGAAGTGCGCGATGTCTCCAAACTGTTTAAACATTCCTTTCAGGTTCACCATTACAATTGCAGCTAGCACTGTCTATGAATATTACAGAAATACAAATTTCAGAAGCAAAATAAACCCAATGCCAAATAACTTCAAAGCATCACAAACAACCATATTTCTGTGCTTCGTACAACTGATATAAGTCTACTGAACAGATGTTCCCTTAAAAAAACAACTTTTCAAGTAGTTCAGTGGAGCCATGCTCTTACTGGAGCTGCAGAAATGAGAAGCCAGAGTCAGTACAGTTTGATTTACTCTTTCCTGGCAGAAGAAATCACATATTCCTGAGTTCCATGCAATTATAGTGCCTGTAGTGCCTGAAGCAGCTAGGCTATATCTCAAATTCAAGTTTACAATATACTGCAACATTTCCTGCAAGTATTATGTAGGTGTAACCCAAGGTACACATCCTATGAAAAACCCCAGGACTTGCATATCATCCTATGCACACCCCAGAACCAGGTTTTTTTTTTTTTTTTTTTTTTTGGAGAATATATTTATTCATGTATTTTTACACAAATAACTAAAACTGCAGAAAAAATAACTTCTTATGCTAAGTCATCATCTAGCCCCAACCCCTTCTTTATTCATGTATTTTTACACAAATAACTAAAACTGCAGAAAAAATAACTTCTTATGCTAAGTCATCATCTAGCCCCAACCCCTTCCCAGCTGAGCTGTTACTTTAAAAGACAGTAACTTTTTAACCTCTTCCCAGAATTCCTATGTTTGAACTGTGTTTTCTTACTAGTGATCCTGCAATCTCTGTTTTAAGCAATACTCACTGGCCTGCTCACCGACAATGCAAGGCCCGACAGGCAAAACTCCCTTACCTGTGGAAGCGGTTCAAAGAGGTATCCAATAGCCACAATCACCAACAGAACCATAACTGAAGAGAGCGCACCTGCAATCTGAACAAAAGCAGCAAGAAGAGGTGTCAGAGTATTAAGAAGTGTCCCCAAAGGGCAAGATCAGCTAACCCCTTCTGTGCTTTCCACAAAGCTGTTTGTTCAAGTGGCTTTTGATCCCTCCCACTCAGTTCCTCCACTGTGACTGCTGTACAGCCTGCTACCCTGGCCCAACCTGGCCAGGAACATGGGAAATTCCAGTTATTCCTTTTGCCCCAGGCAGAGAAACCTGGCAATCTATTGAAGCTTCAGACTTTAGCTTTGGAGCTCCAAAAAGCATACTTTGCTGGGCTCAAAATTTGGGTTTACATACCTGAGTTTTCCCACCGGTGCTTTCCTGAACAAGACTCCGAGACATTGAGCAAGTGATTGAAAAGCTTTGGAAAAATGACCCCACAGAGTTGCATATTCCCAAGGCAATAAGTTCCTGCATTAAACAATAGAGCAAAAAAAAAAGGCAGTTATACCTAGCAACTGTACAAAGCTGGAGCTATCCATACATATTAAGAAGCACATCTTATTTACAGTGCTTTCTAGCAACTTTATTGTAGAGAATAATCAACCTTACTGTAGCTTATACTTGCGGTTCTCACACATGCCAAGTTGATGCATGTTAAATTATCTGTTAAATAAAGTTAAATCATGTATCTGATGAAGTGTTCAAGACATTTCCCATCCTTCAATGTTACGGTAATGAGTCACACTGAAAACTAAAATGAATGACAGCATTGCTTGCTTTGAGGATTTCTTCAACTTGGGGATAATTTGAATTTTAACACTGAATATACATGGAAAAGGGTTTCTTATAGAAACATTGTTCTTTGCTTCCCTCTCTAACTATCTGTTTAGTACTACTAGAACTAAGAACAGCCTTGGCTGTGTTTCCAAAGGTGGTAATCCATTGCTGTACATGAAAAAAAAAACATTTTGCAAGATCAGAGGTCCATCTATCTCAGTATTGTGTTTCTGACACTTAAGAAAGCATTTGCTTGTAATGAGGCCTCCCCAAGTCACTCTGCATCCTGCTATTTGTAACTGACATGATTTGAGTTACATATTTTCAATAGTTCTCAATGAGTTTTTCCTCTTTGCATTTGTACAATCCTTTTTTGATTCATTTAAACACTCAGCATGCACTGCATGAGGTGACAAGGAGTTCTATAGTTTAACATCCAGGTGAAGTAGCATCTGACACCTCCTTGGGAAAAGATCTAGATGCTTAACTCAGATCAGCGATGATTACTTTAACTAATGTAAATATCGTTGATGCCATTCATGCAGCTACGGATTTGTCCTCTTCTCTCTTTGGGTAACCAAAAATGATATGAAGGGTGAGATTCAACTGGCCAGATGTAAAACTCTGTAGGTAAAAGTAATTTAAACTCCATTTACTCTCAGAGAAAGATAGCCATTTTGAGAAGGGGGAACAGCTGATCTGATCTGTGCGGTGTCAGATACTTGCTCTAGGAAATGAGTTACAGCACATGAACTCTGTCTCCCCTGGCACCACAATGATATCAACCAACAATCCAATTGCAATATTGATTCCAAATGGCACAGGAAGGGCAGAGTAGGTGAGAATGATGCATTGTTTTAGTTTAGAAAGTCCCTAACCACAGTCTTTATCACTCAAATCATGATCAGAATGCTAACTACGGACAGGGCCAATTGCTGCCCCAGAAAATGACAAGCTGCCTATTTGCAATGGGTGGGAATAAAAAGAAACTATAAAACATAACTGGAATTTCTAAACCTTAGATAATAGTTCTTTGACACATAAAGCATTGTATTTATCACATGGGAACTCTATGCTTCGCTCTCTTACAGAAAGCAGACATAAAGTAGCTGCCCATCAGGACAGCAGGCTAAGTAATGTCTGCCCCAACAATTAATATTCATGCATATGTCCAAGTCTAACAGAAGTAAGTTTCCCAAAATGAAGCTAAAAGTGAAAATGGTTATTAAAACACCACCAGAAGAAGAACTCAAAATAATTCCTGGCATTTAAATGTGTAGGCTGTCAAAAACCTGACCTGATTCCACTACAAAAGAAAACCTCATTTTTGTCCAATATCCCCTTCTACTTTGGTAACGTAACAAAGGTGCTACTGAGAATTTTCAACAAAGCAACCCCAATACTTTTACCTGATTCCCATCAATGGTGTAACCATGTTTAAGGGCAAAGATCTTGGCCATTGACACAGCCATTGAAAATCCAACTATTGCTATTGCTATTGCATCCACAAATATTGCTGGGATGAGCTGAATCTCAGGAACTGCTGGTGGACGTAACCTTGGAGATGAAACAAATATTTACAAATTACTATAATAAAAGCTACACACCATACAGAAAAGGCATAGCTTGAATAAGAATATATCATTCCTACCCTTGAGGAATACTCCCAACAATATCCACTCCATATGACTGACTCAGATTCATTCCAGCTGAAACTCCTGTGCCAATAATTACCTAAAAATCCACAAACACATTTGTAAACATCAGCTAGGAAGAGATAAAGCCACCTGAAGAACTAACAGTTAGCTGATTATGAATAATACACACAAGGGATTACGTTTATTTGTCATTCAGTTTTCTAAGGGTTAGGGAATAAAGAAGCAGATAAAAAAGAGGAAGCATAATGATTTTCCCTCCATCATGTTCAACCCCCACTGATTTTATAAAGTTTTCTTGGAAACAGTTAAATGGAACATGCTATGGTATGATCTGAATCACTCAAATTCCCTTTGCCTGAGCCAAGCTCAGGCAGAATAGTGTAATGGGAAATTAAATGCAAGGACAAGCCAAGGACATCTGCACTGCAATATTTTCATGTGCATTACCTGCATGCTATCTGTAAACAAAACCGGTGCAGCAGCAATGAAAGGAACAGGTGTAAGATTGCTCTGCTATTGTCTCACTATGAAATACCCTATTACACCACCTCCATCATCTTTCAACACCATCCCTTTTCTTTGTTCCTTCTATCTAGATTGTACCCATACCTTCAGTTATTCCCTTTCTCGGCTCTGATTTTGTGCAGGTTATCTGAGAGCTCTAGTTATCCAAGAACTCATTTTTAAATCCAACCACTTTTAAAGGTGAAAGGTTATCTGAGATGTGGGCTTTGTGTGTATTAAGATAATTTGCTTTATCCATGTATTTTAGTCATTCAATGACTGCAGTCAGTTATCAGTCTCAGTCACAGAGAAAGGAAGGTTAAGTATTAAGTCCCACTGGTTCCCACTCTTCCTTCTACAACTGCATTTTAAAAAGCAAGCCCTGCAGAGCCTCTGAAACAGGCACCTGTAAGCACCTTCCTTCAGATGGGGTTCCTTCAGGAGGGGCTCTTGGACTCCAGGTGGGAAATGCCAGTCAGAGGCATGTCTCAAGGAGAATCATTCAGGTGCCGAAACTCCAGGATAGAGTGGGTTTTACAACAAATCTCTACCTACCCATTGCCATAGGGGACTGTGGGTGTTTAACTGGGTTTTCAATTCTTCTTTGGGACTCTATGCCTAAAACTTGGGCATGTCAGTCCCTAACCTTCTGAGTATCCAAACCTTCAATTGGATCAAGCCTCAAATGAACTATGTTCAACATAAGTTACTCTAAAGCTCAGTAAGACTTGACAGAAAATGAGATAAGTTTCTACAGCTTTAGAATGGTTATGTAATTTAACTATAGAATTTCACAACTGGCTTACCACAATGATCTCCATAGGAATAGGAACTGGGAGCTGCTTCTTAAAGCGGAGATTGATTTCCTTGCCAATCAACAATAGAACAATGCATGTTAATCCAACAATCAATGCAGCAATATTGGTCGTCGTTATTTTTGAAAGCACAGCAGCTATGCTCTGTAACAAACCAGAAGTATCATAGTTATTCCTAAGAAAATATAATCTTTATAGAGATTTGCCACAGAAGAGCAAATTAGACACTGCTGTTCAGCTGTGGTTTTATTCTGTATTTATAACCACAATGAACCAGTGCCTCACCAAAATCCCCATTGTTTCCACAAAACACAGGAGTTCGTAGTATCTCATGCTTTTGATGCACTTGCAATCATTTACAGTAATAGTCTTCCTCAAATGGGGCAAAATTTGGAGAAAACACTACCACGGGGGAAAAGTCTACACTAAACCACATCTTTTATCCTCAAGATTTTCACACATATTTCATACTGGCAACTATGTGAAAGCAATAAACGCAAACTCCTTCTAATACCTTCAAATATGCTTTGGCAAGTCACATCTACTTAGAGGTGCATAAACCATTCTAAAATGATAAAGCTGCTGATACAACCATTGAGGTTACCATAGCAATATGATTAAATAACTGACCTTGCAACACTGCTGAACTGGCCATTATTCCAAATATCTTTTAGTTGAAAACCCTATTAAAAGGGTGTTAGAAAAGAAAGCTTGCTGGAACAGACAAGTTACTAGAGGGTAAGTGATTCCCCTACCAATTACTCCTGAAGTGGAAGACCACCTGAAGTGGAAGACCACTTCATTTAAAAAAATAAAAATAAATAAATGATATCTGGAGAGATCTTTGAAAGAAGATGTACATACCCTTCTTTAGACAGAAGGAAAATCACAGCAACTATCAGGATATTATACATTCAAGATGTCCTGGTAGTACATCTTGAATGTACACTCTCCCTCCTATTTGTTTGGCAGTTAGTATGTCTGGTTTCCAGATTAGTGAACCAAACAGCAAATTTAGGAATTAATCATTAGTGCAGCCTTGTTTCCAAAAGGTTTGCACAAATATAAAAGAAAGATTCCACAAAGTATTTTTCTATAGCCTCCAAGTAGTTGAAATCCCAAAGCTTCATTATTGCTGAGCCATCAGTCTGCTCAAAAGCTTGGGTTTTCACAGGTATCAGAGACTTGTCTGCAAAATCAGAGCATCAATTTTGCGATAAAAACTTGGGGCTTCCTAGACTAGCAGGCAAATCAGATTCAGATGCATTTCAACTGTGCTTGTCATAACAGCAAGTTATGAACCGCAAGTAATGCTGATATAAACTCAAAAACTTTGGGTTTTGATTTCAATTAGAAACATCCCTTTAAACAAATCATTTGCTTCATGGGATCCATTACATTTTTTTCAGAGCACAACTGTCAATTTTAAATTCAAGTAAACAAGAGCTTTTGGTTTTCCTTAAGTCATACTAACCAAATCCCAGCTTTACACTGCATGGTTTTTCTTCTGTGCTCGCTCATCACTTATGTGTTAGACAGAAGGCAAATGGAAGATCAGGGTATGAGCTATGTCAAATACTGGGTCCCCTACATGCTCTCAGTCAATCTCAATCAATCAATTTTAATGCTTAGGGTCTTCAATAGATAGCAGTGTTTTACAGCGAGTGTCCTTATTTCAAAATAGTTTTTCCTACTACTCTAAAGAACAGGTACATTTATGGTGACACAGCACTTTGTGTCCAACCGCACTACAAAACAGCTTATAAACAGGAAACGAAGAATACTCCTATCAGGAACTGTGTGTGAAATTAAAGAAATACAGACTAGGCAAGGCTCCGAGAGTAACATTTCCTAGCTTTGCAAAACGTGTGTGGTCTACAGGAAAGCATTTCAGTAGCACATTTTCCCACAAAGTACAAGAAAGAGACTTGCTTTAGTGAACATGATCTGTTCATATTACAAAACTACAGTTATCAGAATCCTAAAATCTGCCCATCTCAGACCACACTGATCTATCAAGTCACACCCAAGCTGCACTTTAAGATGCTCGTATATTGCTGTGGCACATAAAAACCTCATACCCAGTTCTGCAGACTGAAGCATTATTCTACTTAGTGCCAAAATAATAATAAAAAAAATAGGAAAAGGCTTAAGTACTAGATACAGACAATGCAGAATTTGCATGTTCAGTAAACGTAGTTACTCACATATACAACTGAGAGGGGTCCACTGTATCGGTTAGTCTTAATGCCAAGGAGATACTTTAACTGAGAAGTAAAGACATGAACTGCAGCAGCAGTAGTAAATCCTCGCACCAGAGGCTCCGTTAGATAGATGGCTACAAATCCAAATCGAAGCAGACCTAAACACAACTAATGAAGAAGAGAAATATTAACCATGTGACTCACATTGTAGACTGAACATCAGCACTATGCAGCAGACAGGCCACAGGACACCTCTTATTACCTCTCAAAGCCCAAGCTAGACCAGGCAAACCTGAATTTGGCCTTTCTAAAGCCACGGTTCAGTAAGCAGCCATCAGTGCACCAAATCTTCCATGCCACTGGCAGGTGCAATGTGGGGTATGGGCAAACATATGCGTTTGTATGCATTTGTGGACAGATTAAAGAACATCAGGTTGAGTTTTTCTGATGACATAGGAAAAAATGAAAGGGGGAAGGTCCCATTTTTCCCAGTCAAGCCAAGATGCCAGACAAAGACTTGCTCCAATGTATACCTCCCCACTTCCATTACGCGGCTGCCACGAAGCAGCCTGTATTCTACACAGTGCAGTGCTGAAGCACAAGTCCACTGACAGGGCATCCGCCACAACCAGCACCCCTTGCAACTGCAAGTCTAGCAGCAGCATCTGCACTTGCCCTTACAGCAAACTGCAAGCACATACCTGGATAATTCCTGAAAGGAAGGCGAGAGTCACAGCTACCTGTACCCTCTTGGTATCCCTTTCATGGTAATCAAAGGAATCTGTAACATTAGTAGAATTATAGCCTACAGAAGTAATTTCATCAGGCACTTGTCTCACAGCAACACCGCCAACCATCATACTAATCACAGCAAAGGTGCCTGAAATAAGAGGGAGAGGAAAATAATTGGTTAAAATCCTGGCGGGTGGGTTTTCTTAGGAGTGGTTCTTATTAAGAGATATGTAGAATTAAACTATAATAGAGTTTTCTACCTAAATATTGTATTTTTTTAGTCCCAACATCAGCTCCAGTACTCAACACCATTACAGCTAGTTAGATGGCGAACATACACCTCCATGGGAAGTAATCACTGTTGTTTTTTTCTGTCTCAGTTTCTATTATGCAAATGAAAGATTCATCCTGGCCACACAGACAGTTGACTGCAGTGATAAAATTATAGTTCAGGAGTTCACAGCACACATTTCTAGATCTAATATGACAAAGGATGTTCTTCTATTCCTATCTAAGTAGGACGGATAAATCAACAATAAAAAGTACTGCTAATGTTTGACACATTTGTGTTTCTCCTATTCACGTAAATTTGAATTTATGGGAAACAACCACACTTCCTATTTCTCCAATTTTATTTTTTACAGTTTTATTAAACACATGCACACACACAGACTTTCAGTTATCCATATAGATATACCTATTGATATGTGCTTGGAGGTTCCAAAAAAAGTATATAGAAAGACAGGATAAAACGAAGAATATAGGCCAAATACTGGGGGAACAGCTGCCAGCAAAGCATAGGCTAAACCTGGAAAACAGACACAAATATGTACGTTAGGCAAACCTCAGAAAGAAACCATCTGAAGCATTAAATCCTGAAAAAGATTTAAGCTTACTAAAATTGAACTCACCTAATAGGAAATCTAGCAACATATCACAGGTTTAAAAAACAAGAAATCTTTGCAGGGAATAATATTTAGCATATAGAATTCTGTAGGGCAGCACCTAGAAACCTAGTGGTTTTAGTCAGGAAACCAGAAGTATCTAAATACAGGCCCCGCAGGTGCGTGTGTCTGTGTTTGTGTGCATATCTGTGCACCTGTGCACTCACTGTCTTGCCTTTGTGGATAGAAGTACTTCTTAACAGCCAACAAACACTTTTTGTTACTTTTGTTTTCATCTGTCAAAGAATGTAATTAGAAACACCCAAAACCCCATAACCAGTGGGACAAGTTTGATTTTTCTCTTCTTTTTATCATCAGACATGATCTTCATAGTAACCTATGACTGATTAAACACTTCCCTCGCCCCAGAACAAATGGGATGACATAACATTTTATGCTTCCACAAATAATGCTCCAGAACGTAAAATGAGCAGAGATTCATTGCTTACAATCTATAAGGTCATAGAGATTACAGAATCTGGTATTCTTCCCCAAAACCAAGTCCTTTTTGTTATTAGGCCCTGTCCAGTTCATAGAATCACAGAATGTTTTGGGTTGGAAGGGACCCCTAGAGGTCATCTAGTCCAACCCAATGGAAGTGTGATCCACACCATTCCTGTTTGTAAGGGGGGGCTGGCAAGCACGGCAATGGAGCTGTGGGGGAACAGCTCTAAGGGACGCTGGGGAGGGACACCTCCCATGGCATCCCTCCTCTGCGTGACTGAGCGTGTGCTTATCATGGGACCCAGCTCACAAGCAAATTGCGTGCACCACATGATACGGTGTGTAACTGTCATGAGCAGTTCCAGCAGAATCAATAGTTCTGTACAGCTTGTGTTAATGAGAAATAGACACCAGAACCAAACAAATGGGCCTTGGGAAGAAAATGCTGTATCCTGGCTTGGCTTGGTTCTCCAGTTCACCTTTGCAAGTGCAGACTCATGACCCCTGAGGAAGCTGTGTGTTCTTATCACACTTGGGCAGACTGGTCCAAGTTAGGACCAAAAAGCTCAATGGTTCAGTCCAAATTACTAAAGGAAGCAATAGTTCACCCACCACAGAGAGCTAGTTATACTTGAAAACACCTCTCCTTATTAATTTATTTTTAAATTGAGAGACAAAGCATCAGGTTACAATGAAAGAACAAAAACAGGAAGGGAACTTCTGTGTTATCCAAGCACTCCTGCACAGTGCAAGAGCTCACATGGCCTTGCTCATGTCCTAAGCACTGTCTGAGTCCTAACCAAGACTTCATATTCCTATGAGAACTGGACTGATGATATCGTTTATTCTCTTGCAGCAATGAGCTTTTCATTAAGTACTTCTGAAACTCATCCCACACACATTCTCTGCCCCTGGGGCTACCTCTCATGCCAAGATTATCAGCAGAACACCCTGTACTGTTACAGCCAGGTCTTTAATATGGTGATGAACTTAACAGTACAAGTGACCAGAACTGAAAATCAGTGGTTTCAAAACCAGGAGGGTGGGTCTATGTGAAATTCCTGATCTGAATATCCTTTTATTCCTTTTCCTTTTCATTTGCGCTGGCATTTTTAAAGGCTGTCAGTGCCAAATGAGGAGATATTGATATGACAGGAGTTCACGGCTTAAACACCCTGGTCATCATAGTTCTTCCTGGAATGATTCCCAGACTTCTTTGAACTCATGCTTGCTACATTTACATCCATTCCAGAAAAATAAAAGTTCAACTTTTGTCATCTTAGG
>NW_009260125.1:1339393-1344768 GCF_000687185.1 Egretta garzetta
AGCAGTTTAAGGGCATGTCTGCAGTCACCGAAGGGAAGAATAATGTTTAGTTTAAAACAAAGTCACAAAATTAAGTATAAAGTTCAATGCTGACCACTTACATTTTAGTGCCCTTATCTGGTCACCACATCAACTATGTTTCAGTATACAACCGGTAATGTTTGTGTCTAGCATATAACAAATTGGCCTGACAGTTAACTACATTACTTATCAGTTTAAGATAAGCTGATATTTGTATTTGTGTAAGAAAAAAATAGTCTTAATGATAAAAAATTGCACAAAACCAGGAAGCTGCAGAAATAAAAAAATCAACTGCACAGACTAAGGTAGGATATTCCATTGCTGTAACGAGTTACCACCTATTAAAATCTAGGCTTCCTGGATTTACAGATTAATTCTTCAGACCTGCCTCAGCCTAAAGGAGTGAGGTGGAAATACGAAATAAGCCAAAACACAAGTAAACCCTTTTTACCTCTCAAACCCCAACATTACCCTTAGCATGAGGATTCCTCTGGACTGGGCTCTGCACAAATTGAAGAATTCCCTCTACTCCAAAACCTGCTGGGGAAATCTACTGGGACTGTGGCAGCTGTCATGAAGCTGCCATTCCCAGGGCAGTGACGGCACCCCATAATGTTACTGCTGTAAAAATTCTGCCACTTTCTAACCTTACAGTAGTTCTGAAACTGCTGATAGTAAGGTGTCAGGCTGAACTAAAGATTCCACTGGTTGAGTCACCTAGTGCTGAACAGAACAGTGAACACTGGCTTTCTCTTCATCTTCCATAAGAGCCTGCTCCAGCTTCAGGGCCAGACTCCACCTGGGGTGAAACTTCCAAGTAACTTAATAGAAAGGCCACAGATTTGCAGTCTTGTTAA
This sequence comes from Egretta garzetta, assembly GCF_000687185.1. NCBI lineage: Eukaryota > Metazoa > Chordata > Aves > Pelecaniformes > Ardeidae > Egretta > Egretta garzetta. Next base: position 1,340,272 of record NW_009260125.1, read on the forward strand.
AAAAGATACTTTTGATTTATTTCCACCATGTAAATCATTGCCCACTAATATGGCTCCAGCTTAAACTGCTGACTTCTAGCCTTAAAAGACAAATCATTCTCTGATTTCTTGCATGTTCTTCTCTGCTTGAACTTCAGTTGGGCTATTGATCCTGCCACCTTTTGGGGATGAGGAGAAACCCTCATTCCTATGTGAGCATTCTCAGGCACATCCATGGTTTCTAACACATCCATAACCCTTGTGTCTTTGCTGCCACATGGATCTCCATCCTCTACCTCCACCGAGATGGCAGACTGAAGGATCTCGCTATCACACCATCCCTTGAATATTGGCGAGCCGCCCAAAGGCTTATTTCTAGCAAGCCTGGTTTTATGCCTTTCCCCCTTCAAATCTAGTCTAAAGCTCTTTTAATAAGCCCTGCTATCTCCTGTGCAAAGATCTTTTTCCCCCTTTGAAACAGGTGTACCTTGTCTGTTGCCAGCATGCCTGGTGTCATGTAGACTGACCCATGATGAAAAAACCCCAAAATTTTGCTGCTGACACCAGGCTCGGAGCCAGGTATTGATCTGTTGGCTTCTTCATGATGAGGGTGTCTTCCCTCATCATTCCCTACAGCTGGAAGGATAGAGAAGAACACTACTTGTGCTCCCGATCCCTTAACCAGTTGTCCCAAGGCCCTGAAGTCTCCCTTGATTGCCCTTGGACTTCTTATTGCAACCTCATCGCTACCTACCTGAAAAATCAGTAATGGGGAGTGATCTGAGGGCCGTACCAGGGTAGGAAGCTTGTCTGTATGTCTATTGGACACTGTACCCTCTGTAGAAAATCTGCTACAACTTTCAGGATGACAAGATCAGAAAATAATTGGGTGCATTCAGCAAAGGTTTAGACATGCACTTAAACTGTGAAAAGTTGTTCTGTCATCGAGAGCTGTTAGTATTGATCAGAGAGGTAAGCTTCTTTCAGAGTTTGCTGCATATCACTGACTTGCAGTCTTAAGGGAATCATCATTATGAGCTGGTTTGCAGAATGCTGTACCGATCTCCACACATACACCTGAAATACACATCCTTCTATATTCAAAAAGCCAAGCACTACCATAAAAGCACATAAAGAAAAAGCAGAGAGGAGGATAAATAAATCCAGACAGATACTCACCTTGAGGAAGCTGCATAACCCCAGTGCTTATACCTGAGATAATGTCTCCTAATAAGTATTCCTTCACTGGGTAACGGGGAAGCCATTTTAAAATTGGTAAGAAACTGTAAAGATGAGACTTGGCTTTCTTAGAAGAACAACTGAAAATACAAAGCAGAAAGAAAAAGTTAGACACCAGTAGGGGACAAATGGGTTGAAAAAATTGCCTTTCATCCCTATGCAGGGCAACAGCACCACTAAAAGCAGGCTCAGACCCCCGATGACAGTAATTTCCCAACAAAGCTTAAGCACAAACAACTATGATTCCAATTAATTTAGCCCTTTATCACATGTTGGTTGCTGTTCACAAACGTTATGGAACTGGAGAAGAGAATCAGAGTCTTGTGAGGCTGGAGGTCAGTGGGAAGTGAAACTGTTCAAGTCCATGCACAACTGAGCAGTCACACAACACTTTTTGCTGAGATCATTCCTAGTAACAATCCCCTGAGGATAACTTGCTATCTGATAGCGGTTTTAACTCAAAGTACTTTGCAATGCTCTTTGCTATTTTATTTACTATTTGTGTGCTTTATGCTTTTTTGATTATAACATTTCATATTATTATGCTTTTTAAAAAAACTATTATTTTGCTAATGACTTTTACTATCACTGGCACTGACAGGCTAACTTTAAGGCTACTTGAGAACATAACCCTTCTTTACCCTGATAGGAAAGGCACGGAAGCCAGCAACACTGATCCTTGTGTCTCTTTGCAGAGCTATTAACCTTTTGAAACCCTGACTCATGACAAATGAACAGAGCCAGGAAATAACTATCCAGTACTGCCATGCATCATACTTTGATTGTACTGTGGTAAGAAAGCTTAACCTTGGGTAAAAATGTAACACCAGGATCATATAAATGCTCTTCTGTGTAGGGGAACTGCAAGAGAACCGCAGAGATTTGTTAACATTTCTGAATACTCACAGGACTAAATTGCATAGTGAAGCAGCTTATTGCTACAAGTGAAAGAGGAACTCGAGTTATCCACACTTTTCCATGATTAAGCAGATCGAATCACAAGAAGTCATAGCTCAGGAGGCTTTTGATCCATGTTTTTTATGCAGGACAGATAAGTTTTTTTAAAGTGGAATTAGGTGGCACTACCATTAGAATGGTCATTCCATTAACCAAAACAAATCTTCAAATGTCAAATCGTGTGAACAGGAATATTTTATAGTCAAGCAGAAATCATTCACTGTCTTGCAGAACAAGGTTCTAGCAAGAAACTGAATCAAATCTGCAAATGAAGCATGGATAAATGTAAGGCTAATGAGAACTTAATTAGAGTAAGTTTCTCTTCACTATCCTCTGGTACCACAGAGCAAGAGTTGCACAATTAAAGACATTTCCTGTCTAACCAGATGATACTTAGATTCCAAGGCAGTTAGCCAAAAGCTACAGAATGCCTCTATTAAGTCCTTATTAGACTAATAATTTAGATTTCTGCACAGCTGTCATACATCTCTATTCTTTTTTCCATGAAAGCATCATGTGAAGCACAAATTTGGCCGTAAGTATTTGCATGTAAAAAGGACAGATATTATTCTGGGTCGTATGAACTCGTGTCACATGATTTGACTAATACTTCACATTCCTATGTTGCATATTTTTCCTTTGCACTTTGATGAAGGCAATTCAACTAATTTATCCAACATTTTGTAATATAGTTATGTGTTAACAAATAAAAATACGTATGCAACTTCATCACAGTCTTGCTGAATAATCAAAGTAGAACTAGTGGTTTTGTCTTTTAGGTTTCTTTTAAGAGATTACCATCTATGTGCATGAATCAATTAAGAATTAGAGTTTTTCTAACCAATAAAATAAAGATAGGACAAAAAACCCTACCGACAAGAATGTGCAATCTTCTGCCTTAAAGTCTGAGGTGTTCTTTCTCGTCTGTGCAGCTGTCCTTGCAAGAGCTCTTGGTTATATATTGGTCTCTCCACACAGTACCTCCGGGTTTGCTCAAGACATGCTTCATGTTCTTGAGTGTGTTCCATAGTTGATCTCACGGAGCAGGAGCCAAGGAAGAACAGTCCCACAGTCTCCACTGAAAAACCTGGTTGCAGACAAAGTAAGTTTGGTTACTTTTTTAACCTCAGATTTGGCATTTCCTTTCAAAGAACGTATTTTGACAAGCTAGAGACAAGAACTGTGAATGCAGTTTAAAAGCACTAATTAGATAGTCTGGAACAGCAGTAAGTAAATAAACCACAGTCACAATCTTTACTACATGGAAGCCATTAATTTATGCTTCTCTTAGGTAAAGAAAGCTTTTGCATTAATTACTCTGTAAATAGTTGCAGAAACAAAATTGGAAGGTTATATTCATGCTTATCTGGATTTTCCCTCAGTTTTTAAAGGAAATGTCAGTGTCGACAGGAGATTACTTTATTGCTGAGTTACTTCCTGCTTACTCACAAACTGTCATGTCCATCTCCAAAAGACAGAACCCCAATTTTAACACCAAGAAAGCCACTTCTTTCTTCCAGATAGCCAGTTGCTTCCTGCATGCACCTACCTGCTTTCTCCTCCATTTCAGAGGCTTCTTTTTCCAGACTCAAGGATGCACAATTCACTACTTTCAAAACATTAATTCTTTCAATGGATGTGCCACTTACTGCTATTCTCAGTCCTGCACCCACTAAAACAGGAGTCAGAAGATGTACACAATTTTAAAACTAGCCAGAATGTTTGTAAACATCTATTTGTCTGTCTGATTCAGTGCCATAAATATCTTAACATCTTTAGGAGATACTCTGTTAATTCCTTTGCCCCATGTTGGCTGCTTCTAGAAATCTGGGGCAAGAAGCATAACTCCAAATTATAAGCAAAATGACAGGACTGCTATATCGTTAATCAGAGATGCTGGCTAGCACTGCATTTGATGACAGAACGTGAGTGCAATGGGAAACAGAGCCATAATTGTGAACAAGGCCCTTGGGCTCAAGTCCAGCAAGTCACTTAAGCATGTGTTTGCCTTCAACCAAGGGAGCTAACCCAGAGGTGTTTAGTTTTTAGCTATACATCAATACTTTCCTAGAAAAGGGTTACCATGCAGATATTAAACAAATTGCCACCTAAACACTCTGACAAAGCTAATCACGATTGGTCCAACCTTCAGATTCAGCAAATACAGTCTGTCTGGCAGCAAAATACTAATATTGCTACCAAAGCCTTCAGTTTGATGAAGGTGCTGGAATTTTCCACTCGGGGATCGCTGTTCTCCATCTCCTAGGACAGGCACAGCCTAGCAACTCTTTACTTCTCATTATTTTGTAAGCAACAGTTTCC
>NW_009260125.1:1344792-1358302 GCF_000687185.1 Egretta garzetta
TTCCCTACATAGTCACAAAATGGTATTTTTACTGAAATTATAATTTTTTATTTACACCACATTCAAGACTTATTTCAGCTTTATCACATGAAATAAGATATTTAAAACTTGTTTTTAAGAACAGTATCACATCAAGGGTATTATCAGAGCTTGTTACCTTTGTACTGCTGAAACACACCTGAAGCTTCTTTTATATGTTTCCATAGTTTCAATTCACCAAGAAGCCTGAATGGCATTTTGTGACCTGTTTTCTCATGTTACTGTTTAGCAACCTGTAACTCGCAGCATTAAAATTTTTCCCCCCTACCTGCAGATTTTTACCTGGTCAACATTAGATTAGGATTACTCTGCCAGCAATTCCAATCTGAGCAGCCCTCTGGCTTTTTTCTCACCTCCATATTATCAACTGTATCTTATTTCATGTTTACAGCAATGCCGCCCATACTAAGATGTATGTTTGGCCACTAATATCTGTAGCACTTTCTTCCTGCATCAATGTCTACCTACCCACAATGTCTACCCCTACCCACATCTTGCCCTGTCACAGACAGGGAGCTACCCATGAATCCTGGTGTATTAACTTCCACCCAGTGAAACTGAAACTTTAACTACCCTAGTGTCTGCTGGAAGGGCAAGACAGCAGGGCACAAGCGACCCAGAAGCCTTCTGAGGTGCAGTGGTGATAGCTTCCTGCCATAGGTAATGGAGGAGCTGACAAGGAGACATGCTCTGCTGGACCTGATACTTAAAACAAAGGAAGAACTGGTCAGGAATATGAAGCCTTGGGGAAGCCTTGGCTGTAGTGACCATGAGTCGGTAGAGTTTAGAATCCTGAGAGAAAGAAGACATATAGCAGGCTTACAACGCCAGCTTGAGGAGAGCACACTTTGGCCTGTTCAGGGACCTGCTTAGAAGAATCCCATGGGATATGGTCCTGAATAGAAGACAGGTCCAGGAGCGCTGGCTGATTTTCAAGGATTACCTCCTCCAGACTCAAGAATGGTCCATCCCAATAGGAATTCAAGCAAGAGTGGTAAGAGGCCTGCATAGATGAAAAAGGAGCTCCTGACAAAACTCATACATGAAAAAGCAGCATATGAGAGGTGGCAGCAAGGACAGATGACGCAGGAAGAATATAGAGACACTTTGAGCATGCAGGGACAGGGTTAGGAAAGCCAAAGTCTACCTCAATCTGAAACTGCAGAAGTACATGAATGGCAACAAGGGCTTCTACAGGTGTATCAGCAGCAAGAGGAAGACTATAGAAAATATGAGCCCTCGACTGAAAAGGTGACAAAGGACATGGTGAAAGATGAGCTTTGCCTCAGTCTTTATTGGTAAGATCAGCCTTCAGCAATTCCAGCCCCTGAGACCAGTGGGAAAGTCTGGAGCAAGGAAAACTTAAATCAATGGAAAAGTATCAGGTAAGGAAATATTTAAACAGATTGGACATACGTAACTCCATAGGACCTGATAGGACACACCCACAAGGGCTGAGGGAGCTGGCCAGTGTCACTGTCAGGCCACTCTCGATTATCTTTGAAAGGTCAAGACAACTGAGGAGATTCCTAAGGGCTGGAAGAAAGCTAACGTCACTCTCACCTTCAACACGGGTAATAAGAAGGACCTAGGGAACTACATCTGGTCAGCCTCACCTTGATCTCTGGGAAGGTGATGGAACAAGTAACCCTGGAAATAATTTTCAAACATGTTAAGGACAAGAAGGTAATTGAGACTAATCAGCATGGATTTATGAAGGAAAAAATCATGCCTCATCGACTTTTATGATAAAATGACTGGTTTGGTGGAAAAGGGAACATCAGTGATAGTCTTTATCTTGTATCTTTCAAGGTTTTGTAAGGCTTTGTCTCCCATAGCATCCTCCAAGACAGCTGATGAAGTATGGATTAGCTAAACAGACAGTGAGGTGGACAGAAAACTGGCTGAACTGCCAGGTTCAAAGGGTTGCGATTACCAGCACAAAGTCCAGCTGGAGGTCAGCCACCAGCAGAGTACCCCAGATGTTCATACCTTGGGGCAATATAATTTAATATATTCATTAATGACCCCAATGATAGGACAGACAGCAACTTCAGCAAGCTTGCAGATGATACAAAACTGAAGAGAGTGACTGAAGCACCAGATGGTTATGCAGGCTGGAGGTATGAGCAGACAGGAACCTCATGAAGTTCAACACAGTAAAGCACAAAGCCCTGCACCTGGGAGAAACAGCCCCATGCAACAGTAAGTGCTGGGGATTCAACCATTTGGAAAGCAGCTGTGCAGAAAAAGACCCGTGGGTCCTGGTGGACAAAAAATGTGAACGTAAGCCAGCAACGTGCCCTTCTGGCAAAGAAGGCCAGCAGCATCCTAGGTTGTCTTACACAGAGCATAACCAGCAGGTTGGGGGAGGTGATTCTTCCCCTCTCTTCAGCATTAGTGAGGCACATGTGGAGTGCTGGGTCCAGTTCTGGGCTCTCCAGTGCAAGAAAGACATAGGCATCCCGGAGAGTATCTAGCAAAGAAAGGGCCACAAATTGGAGCGCCTGACATATGAGGAGTGGCTGAAAAAGCTGGGATTCTTCAGCCTGGAGAGGGGAGGAGGGGGCAGGGAAATCGTATCAATGGATATAAAACCCTGATGTGGCAGGGAGTAAATAGGCAATCGGCACTAACTGAAATACAAGAAATCCTGTAAACGTAAGGAAAAAAATTTCTGCAAGCATGATCAAACGCTGGAACAGGTTGCCCACAGAGGTTGTGGAGTTTCCATCCTTGAAGATATTCATAACCTGACCAGATATGGTTTGGGGCAACCTGGTCTAGGTGACCCTGCTTGAGCAGGGGGGTTGTATTCCATGATCTCCAGAGGTCCCTGCAAACCTCAAGTATTCTGTGATTCCATAATGGCCCCTTATGTCAATATTCACATAGAATGTATCTTTCCCCATAATTAATTGGTGTGTTCTTGCAACATCAGCCTCATTTACAAATTAAGAAGCAATTTTAATCAGTGTTAAACAGAAGACCCACTCAGACAAATCAGAACAAACAAAAACTACAGCTGCATGACGAAGGCACAAACCAAATCGGTTCAGAGGCTTGGTTTTGGCCAAACTGTTCTGATAAAATGAGAACATAGCATCAAACATTTCTATCCAACGTTTTAAACACACACACCCCTTCTTCCTGTTCCAAAAGACATAGCAACAGAAAACAGCCCCCTGCTAACCACCCAAAATTCAGGTGCTGATGGGGATACATACTTTCCACATTCAATTTTGTTAAGCTTCAAGTAGATTGGTTAATACAGGGAAGAGCCACACAAATTTGTAATGTAAATCTAGATGTGGTGAGGTCTTAAGATCTCCAGTTCCTTTCTCATTTCTGTACACATGTCCAGACTCTTCCAGGTACTATGCGCAAGTACAGAACAACAGAAGTTCAGTCCTGCCTCTGTTTGTCATGGTGAAATAAATGATACAGATGTATTTGACTAACTGAACAGGGCTCAACTCTAAATCAGTTATCCAGACGACGGCAAGCATTAGTCTGAAACACCACCAGAGGTCACAACCCAAGTTTCACCATCACTCAGTCTGAAGGGTTTTAAACTGCAGACTGAGCATTTCTGATTCTGTTTGAACAAGACAGGTACACTGCACTGACTCATGAGAACCATCTAATGCAAAAGTAAACCTGAGGGACGATACAAGAAGATCTTGTGTTTAGCTATGGTTCACAGCGGATACCAGAACACAGAGAATGAATCACAAGTCATTAAAAGAGGTCCTAAATCTACCCTAGAACTATAGCTGGATGCATCATTTTTCTGTATTCCATGTCACCAACTTCATCTTAACAGCCCTACACAATCACGTTGTCTGATGATCATTTTGAATACTAAGCTGTAGATAATACTATAAAGATTGAAATCTTTAATATCATCCATCTCTTCTGCAAAAGCACACACAGAGCAAGGATTGAGGTGCTTGTGTTTACAACAGATGATATGCATTGTCCATAGAGTGGCAATACAGCAGCCTTTTGTGACTGGTTGAAGTATCTTGCCAAGTGTTTGCTGAATAGCAATATGAAAAACTGCCAGCAGAGATACCCATGGCTTGGAAATTCAGCCTTACCTTCACTCCCAGCTTGTCCAAGGAAGAGCAAAAGCAAGTACTGTCACTTTCTTGAAGACCAAGCTTACCGCTATGAGTTCTGAAAACTCCCAGTCTTCTATCCAAAGGAAGAGAAAGACAATCCCTGGGCATCTGAGTCTTAACTAATTGTGGAATACTGCTCTTGGACAACCTTTGAACTTCATGGCAAGAGTATAATTAAAAAGCTATTAGAAACACTGCCATTAATCTTATCAGCCAGATAAGAGTTGAGCTGAAGTAGTTAAAAGCTGTATGCAAAAGACTTAAGGGTTGGCGATTCTTTATCTGACTGATAAAGGTCTGTCCTACGTCTTTACTGCTACTATCAAATTGAAGTTGTTAAAGAAAAAAAAAAGTGAAGCAAACATCAATTTGTAACACTATCACTAATAATTAAGTACTTTCTCTTCCCAATCTTAGACGATAAAGGAGGGCTGTCAAGCCAGCTACACTGATTCTTGTAGAGGATAATAATTTCTGATCCGGTCCACATGAATTAGAATGCAGTCATAAAATTTATAAGGACCATGATTTGGCTCCTGTTACTTATGATTCAAAGTATGACTATGGGGGGGGAGAAAAAAAAAAAAAAAAGCTGCAGACATGAAGAATAGCATACGGTGTGACTATTGCAGCTTTAACAGGCTTAATTACAAAATGGGGCCCTTCTGCTCTTAACACTGTGTAGCTAACCTGAATGTATCTGAACTACCTAGTGCAACAGGGGGGAGCCAGTTACAGATCTGTTGACTTGCCTGTTTTAAAAGAGCAGAAAACCTTTCTCCTGGTATCTAAGCACAGAGTTGCTTTAAATCATGGCAAAGCACACGTGGACAGTACTAGTACAGAGTTATAGTAGAAAAACACATCTGTGCTGGGGAATTCCAAGTTTGATCATGAACTGCGAAGTCTGTGAAGTATTTTGTTCTTTAAGCCTACAAATACAGGTGACTGCCACCAGCCAAACATGTTCTCCCAAAAGTACACTGAAAAGGACAGTTATTGCAAGGTCTGTTCCTACTGTCTGAAGGAGCTAGACATGAAAACTGAAGCAATTTTAGGAGCCACATATTCTCTCCTTTCTTTCTTTCCTCTCTGTCCTCATTCCCTGGTGCCCTATGTCCTTCCACTTATCACCTTGAGCGATATGTATAAAATTAGACCAAGCCGGAATAGAAGTTTTTTTTAAAACAAGCACAAAGGTGTAAAGTGACTGGGTGGAGTCATAAGGAATGCATTCTCCTAGTTTTCCTGGACTGTGCTTGCCGTCCTCATTCCTCCTCCGCTACTCCCACTAAATCCACTTAAAAATAGATTGTTTAGACCTGTAGCCTTCATATAAAGCTTGACAAATTTAGAAATAACTTGTGAAACAAATTGAATTTTCCTGTGTAGGTCCCAAGCTAAAAAATGCACTTATTTTTGGGAAAAAAAATAAAAATCAGGACCTTGAAGTCCTGTACAGCTTTTAGACAGGCAAAATTTCCATTCTACTCCACATAGAAAGGCAAGATGGCTGCATAAACTGTGTTGGTTTTGTGATAAAAGCTCCTCCACACACCCACAGAGTTACTCAGAGGGACAATGACAGGATGAAGAGCCTGGATAATACCCTGCCAGACTATTCCCAGGTTCATCACAGGAGCTATCAGCCCATCAAAGGCTCATCTCTACCAGTCCAGAGTAGCACAGGAGGGTCAGTTATGGGACCATGGGAGTCCCTGCCAGCTCTGGGTGCAACAGCATCTGTGTATCTCTAAGAGTAAGAGCACAGAGGGGTCAGCTATTGGGACCTGGTAAGTCCTGGCCAGCTATGTGTGTGCACGTGTGATGGTCCGTACCAGCAACTGGAGTGGGGCTACAGCCTTGAGGGCTCATAGGCCCAGCTGCCAGCAACTGGGGAGACTGGGATGCAGGAGCTAGCTACTGGGCAGACTAAATGCCTGAGCCCAGTTGCTGTAGGTATCCACCTTGTACATACGTATGGGTGTGGGTATATATCTCTATATATGTATATATGTTCTCACTATTGGACCTCCATCCTGCTGAGCCAGAGAGGGGAGAGGATGAGGCTGTCCATGTTGCTCACCCAGTCTGTGTGACTTGTCATGTATATATGTAAATATGTTGTGTAAATACGTGTTCTCTGTGTGTGTGCCTGCTGGGAATACATCTTCAGCCTTGATACTGGTTGGACTTGGGGATACGGAGCTGCAGCAGCAGCCTTGCTTTTCTCAGGCTATTGGATTCGGTATGGTATGTTTTCCTCTAATAAACTGGTCCTATCCACTGAAGAGAGCATAACAACAACATGTGAGGCACAGAGATCCTAGTTTCAGAAAATGGCAACAAATTAGACCTGTATTAAAAAAAATGATTATGCAATTGATAAAGGGTATTTTATATTTCATGTTCCTTGCCAAAAATATTTTCGCCTCTGAAGATTTACTCCATGGACTAATGAGTTCATAAGTATCTTAATGGTATCTCTTATCAACCAGCAATCTCATGCCTGTTTTCAACAAGACAATGTTTTACGAACCTGTTATGATGATTGAGATGTTCAATCAATTCCACATAAGATAAACACCTGGAACACTTTGAGCAGCAGAACACTGGTCCCCTTCCCTCTCAGATATAGATAGGAGATGGTTTCTGTTTCCAGTGCAAACACATTGATGACCATGAAAACCCATGGAAATACGATCATTCTTACTGCTGCTTTTTGTGGCCTTCGTGACCTTGGGTCTGAATCTGCCATCCTCACCCCTTCTGAAATCCAAAAGCAGTAGCTAGTGACAGTGGAATCAGATAAGTTAATCAGAATGGTACCATGGCTGCTGACCTCTTTGTCATGCTTAAGCCAACTGATAAGGATGTACACCCCCTCAGAGAGAGGTAATCATTAGCTAGCTTCGTTTTTCCAGAGGCAATCCACTGCCAAAAACTTTGTTGGAGCAGTTTTCATCATAAAGCTCCGGTTGACAAAGAGAGAACATAAATCAAGATCATGCATATACACCAAGCTAACTCAGAATAATTTCTACAGTCCATGTGACCTCAGTGCACCAATGACCTCCAGCAGCTGGTTCATCTTTCCTGGAAAATTGGAACAAACAGACATCAAACAAGCGTCTATGCAGAAGGGAGAAGTTACACGATGCACTTCCTTCAGCAGAGAAGCCACCAGAAGAGTCCTCTCCCTCTGTATCTGCTTCATCAACCCTGTTTACACACATCACTAGCCTCTCAAGTGCTTCATCAAGCTAAAAACAAACAACAAAAAAAAAAAAAAAGCAGAAGGTTGTTACTTATAACCAGACTAATTTCAGTCATCATGTTTACAGTGCAAAACTCTCAAGCCACGGGGGAAGTTGAAGGATAGTAAACCACAGAGTGGTGACAGGAAGAAATGACTGCAGTGGGGAGTGGGAAGAAGAAGGGCTTTAGCATGGGATTATAAATTTATATTCCAGTTTCACTGACAAAAACAAGGCATGAAGTAACTACTTTACTTAACTAATATGAGGTTTTGAAATGTCTCCAAGGATCCTCCACAAGGCTCTCTTCCTAACAGTTTCTGAAAGGATTTGCCCCTCTGCAGAATAGGCTACAGCCATTGCTGTGCCTGAAGAAATTCGTCAAGAACTGTTGCTTTTGACAAAGCCAATAAAGAACTTCAGCATAGCATAGACGTTCTCTGGGAAATTAGTAACGATAACTATTTATCTAAGCTACAGTTCTCTTCCTGCTGGTTTTGAGAGAGAAGTTCAGCCGCCCTATCCATGTTAGGATCTGCTTTTGGAAGAAACATTTCATTCTTGGCAGCTACTTTATAACACAAGCTTTCTGTGTATATCTTTTGTGCACTAGGTATCAAACCAAATCCGACGTGAGCAGGGAGTAGGACGTGACTTCTGACAGATCCTATCCCCATTTATGCAACTGCTGCTTTGTTAAGATTATATTATCCAAATGATAGTGTTTTCCTGTCTCCTATGTACTTAAGGGTGTTGCTTCATGTTCTGAAGGTGATTACCAGCCAGTGAGAATGACCTTCCTCAACATCTTGACACCGAAGTTACGCATAAAGGCCATGAGTGCACGGCAAATCAAGAGAGTATTGGTGTTCATCATCCAAGCATGCTGTAAAGCTAAGAATACACCTACCAAAACATCATCTATACCACATTTGTAAAGACGTCAGTCACAGAGTTTAGTTCAAACAGGTCTGTAGGGGCAAAGAGTTCTCCAACTGACTCTTCTGTTTGGCAGAACAACCCAGCATGAATGGAGTCCTGCAGCAGCTAATACTAAAACAGGGTGCCATAACGAAGGAACTGGAAGAGCAACAAGGGTGTCTGGGCTGAGGGTCATCAAATGAAATGAAGAAAGGTTCATCGAGTAATTTTCTGGTGACTTCTTCTTGCAAGAAACCTTCCTTCCTCAGGAACACATATGCAAAAGAAACAAATGTCACCAGAAAGTAAGGAAAATCAGACTCACTACATCTATAGTAAGTTAAAGACTCAGGTCGCCTGTTCAGCTACAGGGACACAAATACAGCACCATCTAGAGCACTGCAATGCCATAGCGAAGAATGATCATAAGCACTGATTTTAAACATGAAACTGGCAAAGAAATAAAAACAGAAACACGTAATACAGAACTGAAAAAAAGAAAACAAGAAGTACAGTGCAAAATACAAAATTGAACAATGAAATGGACCAGAGACAGGAGATAAAGAAACAGTAAATCTGAAAGAAATAGGAAGGGCTTAGAAAAAAATGTTTTGTCAAAGCTGTATAGCTACGGCACTATGCTAGTAAAGCAGGAGATGCAGGGTTAAATCCCAACATGCCGAAGTGGTGACTGAACTCAGGTCTAGCTTTCTCTGGGAAAGGACTTTAACCATGTTATGCCATAAAGTTATGACAGCAGCAGCAACACTTCAGTATTTAGAGAAGATATTACAGATGCCTGTACCTATGAAAGATCTGTGGTTTTGATCCTGACACCACTCTTCAGACATGCCTGAGCTTAGCAGAGCTCCGTGAGAACAGCAACAGACAGTTCCCTGTGGGCACCTCTGAGTGGCAATCCAAGTTTTCTCCTGGATGGTATATGGAATTTTGAATTCTGCTCCATGAAAACCAGGTGCCCAAAATTGAGATTTTGTAATGCCTAGTCAGCTCAATCCTTAATTTGATCTGGCCCTACTAGACTGACCTTCAACAAGGACGTTTCAAATGACAGACACTGCAATCTTTGATTTGACTTGGAAAATTCTGTCCATGCTTTAGTTATGAGAAGTTTTCTGAGGAGTTCTTAAAAGTCCCAGCCCTGCCTCAGAGCCTGATTTCCATAAAATAAGTGAAAATGAATAATTTGACCTGAGCCCTAGTCCCATCTAGGTATCAGGATCTCAGTTTTCAATTAATAGGCTATAATTATTATCTATTAATTAGCTAAAAAAAAACCAAACTAACCCACAACAACACAAGAATGCAAACAAACAAAATTGGATGTACAAAATGGTAGGCAACAGTCAAAGCACAGCAGCAAAACTTCATCCACCACCTGTGCAAAACTGGTAAGAATTCTTCAGTGAAGGCTGGAGAAAGACAGACTCCACCCAGGCAGTGAAAATACAGACTAATTGTAAAAAAAATCCCAAGAAAGCAATCACACTATTGTTTGCCACATGGAAGGTCTTCCCAGTTTGCTACTGCACAAAAGAAAAGAAACAGTTAATGGACATCTTTGAGAACAGGAATCCAGGTTCCCGCACAGGCCAGTTATTCATATATGTACTCTTATCATCATTAATAAAATCTAAATCTTACCAATGCAACTGACTTGTAAAACCCATTCAACTGTCTGCACAAACTTACAGCCATATCTTCATACCCACGGAAATACTTGACATTGCCTGTTTGTCTATAGCTTCCGTGCTACCTGGGCACATGGCAAATAACTACAGGCCCAGGACTTCGCTGCTGCTTATATTTCTGAATAGCAAAAAGCTACAGATGACTACCTACAAAATAATAGCAATGGCAGGGCTTGTAGCCATATTAAGAAATACTAACAAGAAGGACTATCAAGAAATACTATCTAGCAGGACAACATTATGCTGGCTAACAGATCTAGGGAAGGAAACACATCAGGATAAGGAAGGCATTTAATTCATTAAACTTAACTGGGAAATCAACAGGCTAAGTTGAGCTTGAGAATTTTAGCTTCAGCATGGTCATCTTGCGCTAAAAGCTATAGATCTACCAAATGATCAGACAGAAAAACACATGCTTTAGAAAACCAGTTCTTATGGAAAAATTATATCAGCAAAGAAATTAAAAAAAAAAAATAGCAGTCAGCAGTTCACCCTCATCAGATTCAGAAGGATGTAGATGCTGGATCATGGGGAAATGCAAGAGAGATGCCCAAAAGACCCTTGTGTAAAGGTATTCAGGAAAAAAAGTGACTAGTATGAAGAAATGAGGGAACCCATGAAAGCTACTGAACGTTGAGTTGTGAATTAAAGCAACCTGGTTTAATGTTGGAGAGAAGATGGCATAATTAGTAGACAAGAATGAAAGGCTTTCTGGTTTTCTCCCCATGTGCTAATGTTAGCATGGGAACAAGGAATGGCTGAAGTAACGCAAGCATTGCCTAGGAATTTTGCATACTGTGATTTAATCATCAAATTGACATCTAATGTACATGTACAGACACAGCGTCATCATAATTTCATTATTCTTTGAGATGCACCATCCTTCCATTATTCAGCTAAAGGTCTGACACTACCATGTAGGACAACAGTTTGAGAAGCTGTCTGGATACCCTTAAGAAGTTGCTAGGAAAGTTACCGTAATGTAAATGCTTCAGTCATTGTGCATTCAAACTGGGAACTAGGGGACAATGATATATTAAGCCTTAATAGCTGCCGATTAAATCAGACATAGTTTGGGCCTAATTATTTCTGGTTGCAGCCCAGTCCTGTCAAGTTTATAACGTTACTTGTAGCTGCTGCTACCACACTGACCTCTAGCTTGGTAACCACTGGCATAACCAAAGTTAAAGCTGAGCAAACCATCATGGCTAGGACAGCCTGCACAGGGGAGGGCTAACGCAGAGAAAACAAGGAACAAAAAAACCCCACCAAAATGCAGAGTGGATGCTTGTCTTCCCCAGGGGAAAACTTCCTCAAGACAAGAAAAAACGCAGCAAGCCCCAGAGTCACGAATTCCTTTGTAGCTCCCCAAATAATGTTGACTTTAGCAGACCAGCCAGACCAGGAGAGGCAGAGGAGCTCAAAGGCCTCTGTGCTTGTCTAGGCAACCCACGGGCTGCACAAAAGTCATGGTCACATTTACAGAGACTACAGGTACAGTCCAAATAAATAGTAGTTTATAATGGTCTGTCTATACTGTAACAGTAGTCAAAGCAGATAAACACATGCTCAATTCTTCTTTCTCAAGCTACTAGCAAAAGAATAACGGTATTGCAGCCACGTGCTAGATCTGTGCCTCAGTATTACATGTTAAATAATAACCAGCTCCCCATGCAGTTTTGGAATACTTAAGTTCTAAAGACATTGCATCCTTGGGGACAGACTACTATACCTGTGAAGAGCTGGGAGCTAAAGATATGATTTGAGTCACAGTAATGGACCAGAAACTCCAAACAAAACTCAATACTTGATGTTTGTTTAGTGCCCCAAATCTTAAGATCTGATGGATGAACCCAACAGAGTACTTCAGTAAGCACTCAGCTCAGAAAACTGGGCTCAGTTTGTGGCAGAGGCTAAACACTTCCTCAGGATCATACTTAGCTATCTTCACTTTTTTTTAATTGTTAAGTGTGTCAGCCTTTAAACAAACTGTTAGCTTACACAGTTAGTACAGTACAATCAAAAAACCACATCAGGTCTGGACAGATTACTTAGGCAGAGGAAATAAGCTTAGTGATCAGAACCCAAGCCTGGAAGTAGCAGCAGGATTTCTTCTTATTGGACTTAGAGCTTTCCTTCACTGAAATGCGATTCTGGTTATAACCCAACTTTGCCCCAGCTCCCCCCACAAATACACATTTAAGCATGGTGAAGCTTTTAGCACGAGACTGCTGAGTTTAAGGCCTTCAGGTATATACAAGCGGGTATATGCCATCTGAAATGAATATGCTTTATCAGCTACCAACAGCAGCTTTGCACAGGTGAAACTCCCTCCTCTCCCCATACCCTTCACATTCCATTTCAGCTATGTTTCACACTACATTGCAAGACGATTAATAAAATACATCAGTTCAGGAATACTTCTAAATGCAGAACTGGAACACCTATCATGTGTCCCTGAGAAGGCTTGGAATTGCCATAAAGCACATATTTTGAAGTGTGGTTACCGCCAATGCGAGAGTTGAATCCCACAGAGTTAATTCAGTGCAAGTAACCAACACGTGCTTGCTTCTGGCACTGCACAGTTGATTACCGTAGTTTTTCCGTTTCTACAGCAGCTAGTAAAGTAGCATCTCACTTATGAAAATTCTGTAATATAAACCAAGACACCTGTTAACCCAGAATACATTCTATTGCACATTTAGTAGAAGACATTTTAAAAGTCCATCTGAAAATTATAGTCTTTGTGAAAACTTTGGCCAAAAAATTCCAGTGGCCAGACTCTTGTCAAGACTGTCAGTCGTTCCCATCCAAACTAATGCTGTGCAACTGTGTTACTGCAACAGGTATGAAAAATTATGAATGTACATTCTGCTGAGTCATCAGCAGAAATAATGGCAGTAATTAAATATTTTTTTTTTTCCTTTTTCTTACGCCTGGAGTACCTCTAAATGCCTGCTGCAACAGCCATTCGGGTTACCTGAAATTCTGAAGCATCCTGAAAACAGCTTTCAACCAGAGTTCAGACAATTAAAAGTTTTGCAATAGCTGTATGGGCACCAGCACAGCAAATTTAAGCCTACTTACTTTTCTGGCTGGCTTTTCCTGGTTACTTTCACTGATCCCTTCTAAGGAGTTCAAAACGTTCCCACAGTTCACAGACCAGAAGTTGAAAAATACTGACATAGGGAAAGCCAGAATCTTATCCTTTGCCAGAAAATTGGGGGGGGGAGGAGGAAAGGAAGGGGGGGGAAGTGCCAGAAAACTGGGGGGGAAGAATAATTCAATCAAGATTTTGGAAAGGTTTTGCAGATCTTTGGGTTGACGCTAGTAACAAAGCGCAAAGCAGTTATTTCTTGTTACTACAAGACTTCTCTCGGACCGTCGCTCGGACCTAAACTGACAGCCGGCAGCCTGAAGCCGGAGGGTTGCGGTCGCTCGACGAGGAAAAGAC
>NW_009260125.1:1360198-1360584 GCF_000687185.1 Egretta garzetta
GGGGGGGAAGTGCCAGAAAACTGGGGGGGAAGAATAATTCAATCAAGATTTTGGAAAGGTTTTGCAGATCTTTGGGTTGACGCTAGTAACAAAGCGCAAAGCAGTTATTTCTTGTTACTACAAGACTTCTCTCGGACCGTCGCTCGGACCTAAACTGACAGCCGGCAGCCTGAAGCCGGAGGGTTGCGGTCGCTCGACGAGGAAATGACTGATCTCACAACCTTCCTCCGGTTTCCCCTTTCATTTTTCCTTCGCAAGTTAACCCGGGTGTTTCGCGTGGATCTCACAGTTACCAGCAGCGTGGGTGCTGGTTGCTGCCCGGGCAGCCTCGGAGCTGGAAGGAGCGCCTCAAGCCCGAGGCGCAGACCGGCCCGGCTGCCTCGGCA
>NW_009260125.1:1361095-1398760 GCF_000687185.1 Egretta garzetta
GGCAGCGGCCTCCGGCCTGCGCGCTACCCTGGCGGTCGCTGGGGTGTCACCCCAGCCCTCCCTTTCGGATACACACGCACACAAAATACAGAATTATAATTTATTTCTAATTTAAATACAAAAACGCACGCGGGGAGCGTGGGGTGGGCGCTGGCTGGCGGTGATGCCGTACGCAGGACGTGGCCTGGGCTGGTTTTGAGCTCGGAGCTGGGGTACGCGGTGGTGGTTGTTAAACAAACCCCTCTTGCGTTATCCCGAAATTCCGGTGGAGGAGCCTTGGGATTTGTTATCTAAAATCGATTTCAAAAAGCAGACTGCAATGCTCGGTCCTTTAAGAAATGTAGCATGTATGCCAGGCGTCGGGCATGGACTTGTGCCAGTCAGGTAAATGAATGCGAAAATACAAATTTCTGAAGGACTTCATGTTGACTGAACACTTCAAGAGACTTACTTAACAATTACGTTTCTTCTTTTGTAATGAGTGCATTTTTGCCACCTCTGCTGTCTGAGAAAGACACTTGTCAGCCTGGGCCTCAGTTGGTCTCACAGTGACGGGGTGTAGTTTCTTACTTATGTAGGGATGCAAAGGATGCGTAGCCATCAATTGGCTCGTGAATATGCAGGAATTAGTAGTGAAATATATTCACGGAGCTCATCTTTCAGCCCTCGATATATAAATATTTTCCAACATAACGATAGCTCTCTCTTGCCCAGGAGAAAATGTTTTCCCGCCTCTTGGATCCTTAGAAATTTGGGGCTGCATCTAGAACTGGTAGGAAAAAAAAACATTTTTGAAAATCTTACGCACGGAGACCATGAAAAAAGTTGTAAAACTAGTGTCTACTGGAATGTATTATTTTGAAACCTTAAAATGATTCCTTGGCACGTTAGCCCTTGTTAGAGTTTAAGAGTAACTTAAATAAAATTTAAGTTAATTCAAGCTGAAATACAGTACTTTAAATTTCAGTGTCCTCAAACTGGTAAATGTCAAGGTCAAAACATTTCAAAAGTTGCATTCTAAATAAGAGTTTTGTTATAACTGGGTTTTTTTCCAAAATAGGCTGCAACAAAAAGGCATTTTGATGGACAGTTTCAGAGTGATAGATTAGATACGCCACATGCATCAAAATTCATGTGGAATGGTGCTGGATGCCAATGTTACACAGAACTGGGTAAAGATACTTTGGGAAAGAGATCTTTTTTTATTCATACTTATTTATCCAAAAGGCTGTTTTTTTCTGAACTTGAGTGCCTGTAGCTTGTGTTAGAATTAATGACCTTATGAAGGTGTTGAGTCACCACTGATGTACTGAAATTCTGAAATGCTTTATTACCAGTGAAGCACATCTTGCAGTAACGTACCGCAGCCAGAGCTGGGCTTATACACCCTGCACAAAGAGGAGGTAGAGGAGAAAGCCTGAAAAAACCACGGGAATAGCTGATTTCCTGCTACAAAAATCCACAAAGGTATAAATCATTTTGCATGTTACAGTAATCCACATTGTAGATTATGTTACACTAATTGTGTCAATGGTTGCATTGAAATACACAAACTGAAGCTGGTTTTAATTTCTTGTGCACATTCTGGCATGACCCGCTGGGAAGGTTCGTAGTTCTTTTTTATTGCTTCTTTCCAGCATTGTCTAAAATGGTAAAAGATGCTTTGGTTCTTCAGCTCTGAGAGAAGGGCAGGGATTAATATAGTGCTGAACTCAGTAGGAATGAGATGAAAAGAGGATTTTCGGTCAAAACAGAAAAAGGGAGGGGAAGTTAATACAGAACAAACAATGTGGACAATTGGAGAGAATAAAAAAACTCCTGTGGAGGATAATTGAGGGAAATTAATTAATGGCACACACACCACTGGAGTTGTGTGATGACAGAGAGCCCTGTGTGAGCTCTGAGGGCTCGTCTGGCTCACAGGGGATGGAGCAGCAGGAGCCATGGCTCTCTAGCGGCATAAGGAAAGCTGTGAGGCACCACCAAAGGCCAGATCCAGCACTCACAGTCAGTTAGAGCTCCAGTTGTTCGGCTGTTTAGTTCTCAACTTGCTCAGGCAACCACTGATGGTGAGTATGGGCACAGGAGCTAGCTGAGGCACTGGGGAGCGTGGAGACTCCAGATGCTTCTGGTGATATCATTGGCATGGATGTCCCATACGGGACATCCTAAATTAGCAAACTGGGTCAGATGGGCTCCATTGACTGGGTCACTCCCAGCCGCTCCCTAACTAAGAGTTCTTCTAATAATGAGACAACTTTCTAAGGCAGAAAAAAAACCCTGAATATATTTGATCATAGAGTCTTACACCAGTCCTAGGGCGGGTCAAACCAGCCAAGTTAGTAAAGTTGAGGTGGACATTTCCAGATCGATGTGAAATGCGTTTAGATTTACAGGGATTTTCCCACTGAGTTCAGTGGCAGTTGGCTTGGTTCTCAAATTGCTTCTGTTAATTAGTTACTACCCACATCCTATACAGACACATTAGTCATGTCAAGCTTTATTATTGTCCATAATAGCACAATTATTCTAGCAGAGGCCCAAACATTAGGACATTTTCCTTTTTACCCTGAGAAGTTCCTTGAAAGTGGTTGAACTCAGAACCTTTAAAATGTCCCTTGAGAAGGTTGTGATTTGAAATGAGCTAAGTTGGGTGTCCAGTCATGAATATAAACCGGCTGAATGGCTTTGCTCGTGCTGTTTCTAGCACACCTGATCAGCAGAAGGCTGGCGTGTATGCGCACAGTCCGTGTGCAGGGAAGGAGGGATCTGGGGCTATCAGCCAGCTCTCGTGGTATCAGCAATAGCATCCTGATGCAGAAGTGGCCCCGAAACCTGTGGCTGCCCAGCACCTCCCACAGTCCCACCTTTGTCCCAGCAGGACTCAGGGAAGCAGCTGAGCCCCCCTGAAATGGCTTCTTTGCCACTAACTTTGTCAAAGACCTCCCTTGAGCAGCACAGCTCAAAAGCACAACCACAACCTCTTTTTTTTTTTCTTTTCTGAAGAAGCTTAATAAACTTGTTTTCTTTCAAAAGAAATACAGATTCAAATTATAAATCCAGAATTTGTTAATGCGCTCCAACACCGTACTCCTCCACCCCTGGAATACCATTTTTACTGGGCCCCTCCTTGCTGGGTGCCAGCTCAAGCTCTCCTCATAAAGCTCCATGATAATCAGCCATGCATGGGCCTAAGTCCTTAGGCTTGCTGCCAGGTTGGTCCCTTCAGCTGAATTGAGAAGATATGGGGAAGTAAAAAGCACCAGTCATAAAACATTAGTAACACAGGAGAACACTGGACAGCTTGTCCACATACCACCTGCCTGCCTCTTTGCAGCCTCATATCTACTGTTCTTTCTTCCAGGAGCAGATCCACCACCCGCAGATGGCAGGAGCTCCATCTGCTCCTTCACAGGAGATGTGCTGCAAGCGGTTGCGTGGTCTCAGCCGCTCCAGATTGCTAACAGCCCTTGAAGAGTTTTTAGGCCGATGCTTAAGGTAGGCAAGCCCTCTTGCTGATCTTATGTGGTTTTCAGGCTCCCTCACCAGCTCAGGGTTAAGGTAGCATCCCTCTACTGCTAGCTTGTTCCTGTCACTCCACTGTTGGACTCACGTTTAGTTAAGTCTCTCTACAGAGCTGAATTGAGCGGGATTTATTTGTTGTATCTTGCTGCTTGCATGTGGCTCTTTATGCATCCGTCAGCAGGGCTTACAGAGCCTCGCACCAGCTTCCTGCTTGAGATATTTCCAAACCCCATTCCCCACTGATGGATAAGTGATGAGGTGATGCTGTGGCAGCAGTGACATTTGCCCCCAAGGGTTAGCAAGTAAATAAAACATAGATCCATGTTTATAGCTGTTGTCATGTCTCTTTCCAAATGTTTTCCTTTCTAGACTAAACAAACCAACTCTCTCTACTTGGAAGCTGATGTTTTCAAGGGTCTTGTTTTTGCTGCTGTACTCTGCAATCTCTCCAGCTTGTTTACATCTGTATTTAAGTGAAGGGCTCAACAGCTGACAACTGCCATCTATTTTACCAGCAGTGACAACTGTATATATATTTACTGTGTTTTACCATAAACACTTCTATTGATATAATGCAAAATGGCATTTTTTTTCTTAAACTGCTTTACACTGTTGATTCTCTTCCTGTAGTTTTGCTGCCTAATCAGATATTTACCCACTTTTTGTGCTGGTACCTTGCTCTTTGACAATGTCTTGTCCTTGAGTGTATTTGATGTGTTATTTCATTTCTACCCATTTCTCTAAATTGTTGAGTTCATGCAAAGCCTAATTTGGTCCTTCAAAATACTTGTGCTACACTCATTTTCTCTCAGTAAGGTAATTTTATCACCTGTGGGTGAAGCAAGCTCAAGAGAACGTTCAGGCAAGATTATGAGAACTTCAGGTTTTGGTTGTTCCAGGAACTCCAGGAGGTCAGAGCTTCATCTTCCTGTATTTTATTTAATTTCTTTTATGTTCTCCTTATTTACTGGAACATGGGTTATTGAACTGATAGGAGAAATAAGGAAGATACAAGGCATACTAAAAGCATCAGTTTTCCTAGTAATGCCTGCCAAAGTTTTATACCAGTAGATAAGCTTATTAGTACATTTTATAGCACTGTCACTGTTTTATTACCATTGGTTATATGCTGCGCAACCTTTGCTATTTTAACAACTATTTAATGTCAGATGACTCATTGTTCTCAGTCATGTGGGAGGAAAAATAAAACAGTACATACACAGAGCATGCCATATGTGTGCGCTGTCTTGTGTGCTATAGGAATGGAAAAAATGTAAGGAAGAACTTCCCGGAATCTGGAAAGGGCAAATGGCAACATCACTTGGGAATCAGTGGGGATGATTTTCTTGAGAAAGACCTGTGCTCAGTTTGTAGTGAGTTCTGGTGAAATGCCTTGGGAGATTCCTCAGTAGTCATAATTACATACGTTACTCAAAGAAAATAAATACAATTGTGAAAAGCAGCTTCTCTGATTATGCTGGTCTCTTACCTGGAAAGAGAAGGCAGATTAAGTGCCTCATTGTATCTAAAGTCTTTGAAATAAATGAATTCCCTAGCAACACACTAGCTGCACACGCATTTTAGATTGAAATATAACCCATATATTGACATATTAGGGCAAATAAGATTATCTGTAAAAATAGGAGTGTTTATATCTTGCATTTTTGTTTGTTCAGTGGGCGAAACTTTTATTACAATATTTTCAAATCTCTTGCCCAAACACTAAGTTATTATATTCTTTAATAAGCTTTTTTTTTTTTTTTTTTTTTTTTTTCCTTCTTGGTCTTTCTCTGAATAGCTCCTTTATCTTGTTTCAGGGATTGAAAGCACACACACCATTTTCTGGAACAGTACAGGCGAGTTTGCAGCTGCAGGAGGCTGGGCTGTTGCAGTAAGTTTCCAGGTCTGTCAAAGGTCTGTTGCATAATTTTGACCAAGCCAGGGTTTTGACTAGTTGGTCACCAAACAACCTCCTTTTTTCTTGCACTGCTCAGGTACCTTTGATCAAAAGCCTCTTAAGCACATATTAGGTGTCTGACCAATATGGTGCCAGAAGCAGATGCACGTGATGGAAGAGCATAGCAGGTATCTGTGATAACTCTCTCTGATGAGGAGTGGCTGAGGGAGCTGGGGCTGTTTATCCTGCAGAAGAGGAGGCTGAGGGGAGACCTTATCACCCTTTACACCTACCTGAAAGGAGGCTGTGGTGAAGTGGGTGTTGGTTTCTTCTCCCAAGTAACAAGTGATAGCACAAGAGGAAATGGCCTCAAGTTGTGCCAGGGCAGGTTTAGGTTGGTCATTAGGAA
Organism: Egretta garzetta; assembly: GCF_000687185.1. Lineage (NCBI taxonomy): Eukaryota > Metazoa > Chordata > Aves > Pelecaniformes > Ardeidae > Egretta > Egretta garzetta. The sequence continues at coordinate 1,366,927 of NW_009260125.1, forward strand.
ATATTTTTTCACTGAAAGGGCTGTCAAGCGTTGGAACAGACTGCCCAGGGAAGTGGTCGAGTCCCCATCCCTGGAGGTATTTAAAAGACCTGTAGGTGTGGTGCTTAGGGACATGTTTTAGTGGTGGACTTGGCAGTGTTAGGTTAATGGTTGGACTCAATGATTTTAAAGGTCTTTTCCAACCTAAACAATTCTATGATTCTAAGAATTAGCAACTTTGTTTTGAACCAGGTTCCTTATGTGCTGCACTGTAGTCCTCAGAGCTTGGAAACACTGATTCGCACATTGCATGTTGGGTTTGCAGATAAAGACAAGTGAAAGTGTGTTTTGGTCCTTGGTCCCATCTCATTGTTTCATTCCTTGCACCAGGACCTGTTCTAACAACTGTGTTATGCCCACAAGTGGGACTAGGAAGATCTGTTGGTTTCTGTTATTTGCAAAGTGCTGTTAAGTGTCATATACTAAGTATTAGAAAATACCATTGATGTTTGCATTAGAATCTAGGTATTTAGTGTAAGAATTTGGTTTGTGATTTCATGTAGAGCCTGCATAGCTTGAAAAGTCTAACATCAGAATTGTTTGTTGACATTATTTTTATTGAAGCATGGATCTTTAGCTTGGTTCACCATAAAGTGAAGCATTTTATTTATGATAATAGACAGTTTAGGGCTATAGGGGCATTATAACGTTGCTGGTGTAGATACAACTTTATCAGAAGGTACAAACATGACCCGCAATAGAAACAAACACCAAAGGGAACACGATGAAACGTTCACTGTTTACAAATCACTTCATTACTACAGACACCAAATGGCAGTTACTGTAAGTAAATCAGTTGCAGAGAACTGACTACATTTAGACAGGGAATTGGGAAATTTTGTTTGGGGCTTCATCCACAGCTCCTTAGTAGAAAAAAGTTTAATGTCAAGCATTCTTTTTTATCCACAAAACAATGCTAACCAACAGACATATCAAAGAATAAGACCGAAGGATATCAACGCCTTTACAACTACTTTTGCAATTATCTTCTTGATTAGGTACTTTGATTTTTTTTTTTTTTAATACATGTTGGCAGAAGGTAAATAGCCCAAAAATCAGCAGCAAAAATATTACAACAACAAAACAAGTAAATACAGTGCCAATGTGTCATGTTGTAGAAGAGAATACAAAGAGGACAAACAATGATAACTTAATCATATAAAATGACACAGAGCTGAAATACAGTGCACTTAAATACCTATGTGACAAAGAATGTTAAATTCTGTACTTAGTATGTAGGTTTTTTAAAACATAAAATCTGAAAAGTCTTTGTGCTTAAACTTTTTTTCCTGTTAAACAGAATTAGTTGCTTACTTCCAATACTGCCACTGTAACTGATATTACAACAGATCACAATTTTCACAGACACATCAACATTAAAACATTTACCTATGAGAAAATAAGTCACTTCTCATTAGTTCACAGTGCGAAAAAGTGGTGTACACTCTGTCTTGAGAAAGGCTTCCAGTTATTCATCAAGCCAGTTGCAGAAAAGTCCTGATACCAGACGCAGTGCTAGATTTAAAGAATGGAAAGCAACACATCACATGTTGGGAGGAAAAAAAATAAATTTCTCATTTCTTCATGGATATCGTCTAAGTGACCTTCGTCTTCTGTTGTAGAAATGCCTGAGCCCATGTTGCCGTGAAAAATTCATCATGTAATTTTGTTTGCGAGTGCTGTTAAAATCAAAGGGTGGGGGGTGAGGAAGAGAAGAGTGTCAGTTTTTTAAATGTAGTTTAAACTCTTTTGGAGCAGTGAGCTAGTGGGACAGATTCGTCTTTTTCCTTGCGTGACCTTTCAACCCTATGTAAAGCGATGTGTATTGCACCCTTGGTACAACAGCAAGGTACAAGGCAATTGAGAATCTGTCCCACTTGGCTTTTATTTACAATTCATTATCTTCGGGAAAGGTTAAGAGATTTCAGCTAATGAAAACTTATGCTGCCTAGGACCAGATTCACTAAAGCTGTATGCACTTCATACCCTCTCAGTATAGGGCATTTCTCTACAGTGGTTTTATACTCTTTAATACTCATTAACTGCTTTATCTTGAGAACAGAAGAAAAGCTTTACACCACTTCATTATCTTCCACTTTTACTACATAGGAAGTGAAGTGCAACATTTTTATGCAGACTTAACATTTCCCTCCCCTTTATACCCCCATCCAAAATTATAGGGAGATTTAGGAAATAGGCATCATCACGTCTGGGAGGAGACGAGGCAAGAGGCAGCCTGACTGCAGCCTAATTAAGGGAGGGACACTTGTTCGGAAGACCTACCTGAAGGACAAGACCCATCCCACTAACACAGGTTCCTACTTCTCTCATTGAGGGAAGAAAGAACCATGGAAGGGCAGTGGTGGACAAGATGGCTGTCTGGGACTTTGGTACCTGAAACCCATCTTGCCCCTAAGGGCTGGATCCCACCTTCAATTTGCAAATTTCAGCAGCTTTGGAAATGGAACAGCAACATCTGTGGTGCATCCCTGTGAGTCTACTCACGGCACAGAACTGCATGTGCAGCACCACAGAGCCTCTACATCCTGCTGCCTCTGCTGTGGCAGGGGGCTGTGGAAGAGCCACAGAGCTTTGTCTGGCTGTGCCTTTTCTTGGTCCCTTTACATACGTATCCATATCCCTGCTGTGTACACAGAAATAGAGGTCCACATAAATCTACAGCCAAACTGCATTCAGAATTACATGAGAATGAGAAGGTTTGTGTATTCCATACAGAATACAGATACAGAATGTCTCCTCTCAGACCTACTACTTCTAGAGCACTTGGCCAGCTATATAGAGCAGTTGAGATGTGGCTATGAGAGGCAGTCACTCTTGCATGCTGTACTGTAGAGTCTCGCGGTATGGGAAAGACCTTTTGATCAGAGAACTACTTTTAAAAATAAAAATAGTATCATATACTGCAGCCAGACTCTAGATTGGAGAGCCACCTGAGAGCCTCTTTCCCCACATGGAAAAATGGCATACAAGATACTCCCGTAGATGCAGCCAGAGAATGCAGTTTCTTTAAGAGATTGGGGCACAGCGTTAACCATGCAGACCCTGAGGACAACTCCCAACAGGCATAAAGAGCTTCACCTAGGAGGAACTGCTGGTGACTGCGTGGCCAAATTTTCTTTCAGTTTCCAGGGGAAAGGAGCTGCAAAGTCACAGTGAATCTGTGAGGTCTCAGGCTAATTTCTGACTCCCTCTCCTAATCCTCCCTGCCCACTTAGGACCTTGTGCTTGCTAGCTGTGTCTTGAAGTGGGAGAAGGATGCCTGGCCCAAGCATCTGAATGTTACTAGGAGCCTCCAAACCAAGAAGTCCATCACATTTTAAAGATGATCTGTGAAGTAAAGGCCTGCAGTAGACATTACAGTCGTCAAATCTCCCATTTGTGGGTGCAAGGCAGGTTTTCACTTGTGAGTTTTCTCTCTGAGTAAAAAGTAAATACTCATACTGTAATCAGTCATACTTTCCTCTCTAGTGCATAAGCGTATTTTTAGTGAATGTGGCCCTTAGGAAAAAGAAATAATTGCATGCTTTGCAAAATATGTATGATCCTCCAGAGGCAAAGATAGCTTTTGCTGTGCTGTAGTATGACAACTTCATCTAAAAAAGTCTGTATAACAAAATTCCACCCTTTTCAACAGCTGATCTAGAAAGGGATTGACTAAATCGAATAAAAGCAGTTGCGTCAAAGTCTAGGATATAAACCCCTAAGTGATTCCAAGTTGCTTCCCAACTAGTTTTCCAAGGCTTTGCAAATTTCTTCACCCAATTATACAGAAAAATTACACTTCCCTCCCCACCCCGCCCCGAATGTACATACAAGAATTAAACAAAATCCAGCTCCTGGTGACAATGAATGCAAACAGGTCTAGACTCGGCACAACTTTTGGTGCTCTCACAGTAAGGCAGTGCTCTAGAACCATTAGGCCATTAGGGGAGGGGGGTTGATGTTTGAGGTTGACTTGTCCTGATTTCTTCAAGTGAAAAGGTCTGTGCTAGTTTGTAAGAGTTTTATGTGAGAGTGACAGTGGTGAGTCTATGTAGTTTTAATGTCACTTGGTAGCTCAAGTGCAAAGAAGCACTTCTTCTGGTCCTGTACTCATCTCTGCAGAACATCACCCTCGCTGCAATACTGTGTGCCTCACTGAGGAAGCAGGAGGGAAATCATGACCCCAAACTCTTTCCTGAAGGTGGCTGCCGTTGGTCATGAGGCTTGAAGGAGGTCTTAATTTTGCCTTCCCTTCAGTTCCCACTGCCTGGGAAGTGGGTGGTTCCTTAGACACAGAGCCTTCAAGGCGATACCCCACCTCTCAGGAGAGCATTCTAACCATGAAGTGAGGATGGAGCACCTTTCTCCTGGGAGAAGGCTTCTCTGTGGCCAAAATACTGGCAGCAGGGGCCTGGGAGAAAGCACTACCCAACTCCAGGTGGCCTCACCCTAGGTACATGGGACCAAATGGAGCCTGATGTGTTTGGCTGAAAAAATTGCTGTTTCTGGACCTGGTTAAATTTAGGACTGAGCTTGGCTCTGAGATCCTCAGCTTGGGCTGCCAGGGCACGCGCTGAGTTGCAGTTCTTGGCCTGGGGGCCCTTGTGTTCCCCTGTCTCCCTCCTGCCTTTCGTCTGCTCACATTCAGCAACAGCTCAGCAGAGATATTCAGGACCTGTTGTGGACACTGGCAGGTATACCTGGCCTCTATTTCACTTCAAATGCCTAACCAGTTTCTATCTGGCTTTCAAGTTGATGAAGATATTTGAAACAATGAACAAAGGAGGGAAAGAAAACAGAAAGGGAAAGAAAGAATGGAAAAAGGAACAAAGAAGGGGTTACCTAATAATTTACAAGATATTTACTTATTTTTTATGTATATCGTTCTTTTTTGTTATTTTATAAGATGATCAAGACTTACAAACAAAGAAAACATATATATTCCCTATCTTACGCTGTACACCAGAGCAGTGCAGTGTGTGACAAATAAGAGAAATCTAAATTCCTGAGAACTAAATGCTTATTTTTTTTACTGGCACTGACATGATTCAAACTTGTTCTCACCAGTGTTTGAGACAGGCTTTCCAACTGCTGTTTGGATGCCAAAAAAACCTTCATAAATAAAAACTTCATGCCTGGTGTAGAAAATGGCATGATTTTAACTCTTGCTATAGGTCAATAGGTATACCCTGTGTATTATAGTATTGTATTATATTGTATAGTATGCATAGTTTGGTACCCACAAGATGAGAATAGGTCTATATTTATTTTTCTGAATTGATTTTATATATTGGTAGGAGGTAAGTGCTGTGTAATAGTGATCAATAGTGCTTTATAAGATCACAAAATTATATAACATAGTTTGCATTTCTTGCATTTGATAGATTTAAGAATGTTTTTAATACTATTAATAACAAATTTAATTTGTCTTTTTACAGACTGATAAAAGGCTTTACCATATTTTTGCTGTTGATTTTTTGTTTGGAGCACCCAAACTGTGCCAGACAGCATCGAGCTATATTGGGAATAGACCCCTCCTTCTATAATGGAGGCTCTGGAGTGAACTTTTGTTTGGATATCACTGGCAACTTGGAGGCTGTTTTGCAAGTTTGTAATGGACTGTCAGCATCTGCTGAGCCTTCTGCCTTTTCTGTGCATTCACTGAACCACCAGTGAATCAGAAAAGTGCATATCCAGAATAGCTGTCTGTGTATGGCTGATGGAGCAAACATCAAAAAAGCAATTAATAGGAGCAACTACTGCATAATCTGTTCAACGGTTTTGAGTGCATAATTACAAAATAAATAGAAGATAGTACTGCTCCAATTTATGTAGAAAACCCTAAATAACTTTCCAGTGAAGTCACTGGAATTATACTAGTTAGATGAAAACAATATGCAGCCAATACAGAAGAACAAAATTCTGTCTAGGGCATGTTCAATAAATACCTACAATAAAGCAATTTATGAGAAGGATTTGCTCTCAGTCTTTAGTCTTTAACAGAGCATTCTGGCTTGTGTTTCCTAAAGCACAGTTTGAACTACAAGTCTGCAATTTAAAATTTAGGAAAATAAATGGAATGGAATGGAATGGAATGGAATGGAATGAAAGATATGTGGTAACCCCCCCGCAGTATATACTAATGTCATTCATTATTTCTGTATTTTTCTTCTTAATTGGCAGGGCGCAATAGAAACCAAATAGAAACAAAAATATTTGGATAACAAAACATCAGCAAAGCCTTAGAAAACAGCAATGGCATGCCTCTTGGGACTAGGCTTGGGGTAAATTTTGAGGCTGAATTACAGATGCTTTGTTAGGTGGGTACTGTAACGAGAAAAGCGATGTGCTCTGACTGAAGCCCTGATGGTTCATCTCATTGACAAACGTTCTTTGGCTTCAGTGAGGTCAAGATTTGACCCCAGAACTCAGCAAATATGTTGGTCAGTGGTATCTATTAACTGCGACAGCACAAAGCCGCAGAATTACAAGGAGCGAAGAACTACCTGGGAGACACTTGCTGTGTGTCTAGGGGGCATGCGTGGCTAGGCCACCATCCAGATTCACTGACGTACACTACCTGGCTGTGGCTTCATCTCTGTGGTCATTAATTATGGAAAAAAGTGGGAATTCCCTCTTGGAGCTGAGAGGTCACCCATGCAACGTGCTGGGTACCCTCCATTGGCAGCTCTGGCTGCGCCGCAGGGGAAGGAGAAGCCCTTCTCACCGCGGCCTCAGTGCGCTGTGGGGGGAGCTGCTGGACGCTTGCTGCTAAGTTTAACTTCCCCCAGTGCTCCTTGGGGAAGAGCTGCAGGATGAGGGCCCTCAGGAGCTATGTGGCACATCTCGGAGAGTACAAATGATTTTCCACCGACCCCTCATTGACAAAACTGTGCAAGATCTGCAGCTGTAAGAGCAACATTCATTTGATATTGATTCAGGGAAAGTACTTACCTTATTCTAGTGTAAAACCAATGACAGCAAACAATGAAATACAACACAAGTTAGAAAATGCCTTTCAATGCATGCAGCACTGTGATTAGTCATAAAACCCTGATGAGGTTTAGAGGCAATATAGGACTTTTCGTCTCTTTTGAAAATAAAAATTGAACAAATTATTTCCTGATATTTCAAATCAATGTTTATATTTCTCTATAAATTCAGCATGCACTTTTTAGAAACATAACAAAAATGTCATAAAAGCACAGACTGCATCATATTAAATTTGGCATAAATGTTGTGAATATTCAGATAATTACGTAACATTTGAACTATTTCTGTTCTTTATTATAGATATGTTGATACTTGAATTTAAGTGCATTTTTCAAATCATTGCTTTTTACTAAAAAAATTAAGCAGATGAAAATGCTTTTCCATATGAGCACTCTTTGTTAGAGCTACAATATATAATTTGTATTTTAATGTTGCAAAACAAGGATGAACATTCTTTGCACCAAATGCAATGTAAGTTCTCACTAAATCATTTGTGCCAAAAAAAGGTGAGGATATCTTGACAATGAAGAGCATGAAGTGATGGCTATGGAGGGATTCATTCTGTTATCCAACAGTTAACCATAAAGTAGTAGGTGGGGATAATATTGCTTGCAATCCTTGCACAGCTCCAATTCCCTTGGATCACATCATGAATTTTGGGGTGCAAAGAAGGCAACATCAGACCCTTGGTGTTCAGCTTATCATTGCCCTTTATCTCTCAATACCTTGGACCAGAATTGAATTTATAAGAGGTCAGTAAGGGCCTGCCCTAGACACAAAGAAGTGACAGTTCCAAATGCACATGCAAAAACGTGTGTGGTGTCTCTGCAGCAGACAGGCTGGGAGCTGTGCTTCAAGAAAAAACGATATGCAAATGAAATGCTGGGTTGGACATGGGCTCTTCTTAGGGCAGAAGTACAGGGGCACTGAAAAGTGCTCTTCCGTAAGTCTGATGGAAAATACTTTTGCATCCTAAGAAGAGCCGCATGGAACACGTGAGAGTTGTGCCCAAAGCTTTCTTTACGAATGGAGAGAAAAAATGCTGCGCTAATGAGGAGTCATCGGCACTAGCTTTAAAAGGAACTGGACAACTTGATAACTAATATCCTCTCCCCACCACCGGATAGACACCAACTGTTGTTAAAATAAGTTGGCAAGTGGTTAGTTGGCAAGACCAATTTAATGTATAATCTATTTAAAGCAGGTACTGCATTTCACCTGTTCGAAAGAGGTGCTCAATTTGAGCACTGTTTGCAGCTGCATCACAGCTGATTCTCCTTTTTAATGAGTGATTCAAATCATTCATTCAGAAGTGGAATGATCCCAAGTAACATATAAAAGCACCCACATTTGGCCTTTCTTATCACTGTCAGGTGTTTTGCATGCACGTATAATCTGCAGGTTATTTTTTATCCCCTGGGAGCTATCTTGGGAGCAAAAAGCAAACAAACAAATTGCATCCTGAAAACGTGTTTGGTGGTAAGAAGATGATGGCCCTTGACTCAGAAATCAATTAGACTGAACAGTGTCGTGACCCTGGCTGTGCATCAGCTGTAAGCGGTATCTGCGCTATGACTTGGCAGCTGGGCCTGTGAGAGAATTAATTTCCAATTTTTGGATTGCTGAGAAGAGTTGAGCCATATATTCACAAATTTGTCTCTGGGGTGAGCCCAGTAAGGAGGAGCAGGGACATCCCCCCTATTGTTTGGGAAATAAAATCAAGAAAGTCCCTGGTTGTGCTACCTGCCTACAGACCAGCTCTCCCTGCAGGCAGGTGCTTTCCCTGCCTGCCCTTTTACTCCAGCCCTTAGTCTGCTCAAGGAGAGCGTGGGTCCCTTGCCTGTGGGCTGAGGAAAAGCTGGCACAGCACCTAGGTGTGCACCTGGGCGTGCAGGCAGCCAAGCCAGCACCTAGGGCATTTGGGAAAATCAAGTCTCTTTTGTCAGTGGAGGAAACACAAGATGAGATGTGTGGAAAGCCAGGAATTTCTGTACATCCCAAACCACACCTCATAGCATAGGTCAGCTTCTTGCTGTAACACCTGACCGGCTAGAGGCTTGCCTGCTGTGGCAACGTGGGTACACAGGGTACAAACAAATGTGAAAATCTAGGACTTAAACTAGGGCCAGGGAGCATAACTTTGACGATGCCCATCTCATTCAGGTGGGTGATGGAGTGCAGGGTTATAAGAGGACCAAGCACTGGCTGTGTTAGACATGGACCATCAGCAGGTCCTGTAGCCAGGGATGCTCATGGCTTTATGAGAGAAGGTCACAGTGGCAGCCGGAATGATTTCCAATTCGGGAGGCACACGTTTCCTAAGGTATCCCAGCTTTGGGATGAATAAGCCAGGCAGAAGCCTACTGACTCTTCAGTGACTCCCTATAGAATTAATGGGAAAAGGTAATGACAGCATCCTGGTGAATGGTTTTCATTCGGGCCATGCCTCTCTGCCAGAGAGCCCTGGCGTGGCTGTTGCCCACAGAGCTCTCCCCGGCAATCTCGATGGAGGGGCAGAGCCCCCAAGGGATGCTGCCTCCTCGCCTCTTGCTGGAGAGCTGCCTGGGCAGGCAAGGTTTCTGTGCCCTTCATTGGAAAATGAAGGAATACTAAGAATTAAAGCTAAGTCCTATCCCTAGTATTCATGGTATGAGTCCTGGTAGCCCTGGTGTGTGTGGGATCTTCCAGGGTGAGTGCCGAGAGACACTGATCCAGGTTCCCTTCTGTACGCCTGGAAGCACTCCATGGAGGTGGCTGAATGTCTTCGTCATTTTACAGGTGAAGAAACTGAAGTGCTGGGGGGCAAAGGAACCAGCGTGAGGCAGAGCGAAACAGCAGAGCTAAAGGAAATCCCAGGTGGGAATATCTATTGACAAGGAACAGTGTGCTTCCCTTCAGAGAGCTTTCCAAAGGCTTTATCGAACCCTTTGTGGGTTACTTGCAGATAAAACTTCAGAGGCCTACAGAATATTTTGATGAATTAGGAGGTGCAGGTAGAACTTAAGCAAAACAGAGGGGCCAAAGCCACCTGTCAGGTCTGAGCACACGCTGGTGTATGAACCAGATGCACCACAGCATGTAGTTCTGCCTTTCCTGAGAGCAGCGCGTCTCGCATGTTGTAGTTAGCAGGGGCTGGAACGCCACATGTGGCCTTGGGAAGGATGCTGCCACAGCACTGCTTTTCATAGTACTTGGTAAGAGAGAAATCTGTCTGGTTTGGTCTGTCTTCCTCTGTGGGTTGTACCAGGTATCACTTGAACAGGATGGAAACTCTCCATCTCTAGCCTGATATTTTGGCCAATATTTATAAGAGCCTTAAAGCTCTGTAACAGGAGAAGAAAAAGAGAAGGGAGAAGGCACTGTCGGCCCATCTGGTTCCTTCTCTAGACAAGGTGTGATCACTTGCTACAGCATTTCTATTGCTGTCTCCTTTCTAGCATAACGTATCTTGTTTGACTGACTTGTCCCACTCAACTTGTGTGTCTAGTCCAAAACCTGGCAGATCTCCTTGTCAAGGAAGCTCTCCAGAATTCAGCCCAAGAATCACTTTTAAAAGATCTGTCCTTTTCCTACTTATACTCCCCAATTCAATGCTCAGGTTGACTGGTAGTATTATGCTCTAATTTTTTTCCCAAGGCAGAAAGACATGGGAATATTTCAGAACTACCAGTTCCCTTTTCCATGGTTTCATAAACACTGTGAGCCTCCTGGAGGTTCATACTCTTTCATATCTTTCCTGATGCAGCATTGTATAGCCATTGATTAACTAAGCCAGGAATCATATTCTTCCCTCTGTTCCTTCAAGCTTTAAGCTTAATGTTATGGAAGCAGAGCCCAGCAAGGTGTATAAAAGCAGCAGAGCGTGTACAGTTACTCAGTGTTGGGACCAGTTTGGTTTGGGGTTGATATGAGTGCCATGCAAGCTGGTGCTTCTCGGTGGAAAGAAGAACAGGACTAACTAGCAATCAGATAATTCACTTTGCTACCATTACAAAACATTACTTGCAGTGTCTCTGCTAATTCAGAAACCTCATGGTTGTAATTACACAGTCTGGAGGTTATCCAAGCCTAATTTCTTCATTGCTGGTACTTCAACTGTTCAATAAAAGGAATGTTTGAACCTATCTATGGAGCAGGCACGCCTCTCTCTGCCAACCACTGTCAGCGATGAGTTCCCGCCCGTGAAGCCACTAGCATTTCACTTCTACTGGAACTAAATTGTTAGAGAAAAAGCAGGTCATCTCTTCGTGACGTAACACAGGAAAAACGGGTTAGCTGCCAGCGAAACCCATCTCAAGAATGGGAGAATCAGGAGGGTGCAGACACTTTACTTGGTAAAGTCTTGACAAGGGGATGAATATAGAGCTCGGACCATAGGAAACTGATATAGTGAACCCTGTTTCTGAACAGTATCCTTCTTACTAAAAAAAGGAAATGAATAAGGCATTAGTTGCTAACGCAAATTTTTCAGAGGCACAACAACATTACTTTGTGCAAAGAGCAACACAGCAGAGTCTTTTGTATCTTCGAAAGGATATAAATCAGCCTTACACAGCAGTACAGCCTCAAACAGAAATATCCTTTCTTATATCCCAGCACAATATATTTCACAGGCATTGCTGCAATAAAGGACCACACCAGTTCTCGGGGGTGATAAAGCCCCGCTGTCCCTCCTGTGTTTTTCCACGATGCACAACGCATACCCCTGCTGTGCCACTTATTTTGTGGCTGTCTTAACCACTGATTGTTGCAGTCAAGGGCAGGGCATTAGCAAAGACTGGTTCTCAAAAAGGTTTCCCTGGGCCACAACGTTTCTTACTGAGCTTAACACTCGTGCCATGCTGGAGGAATTTCAGTGCTTTCTGAGATGGGGTGGGATGAGGTGAAGCTGATACTCACAGGACGACTTCTACGTGGTCCAAAGCCCACTGATCATGACCTGTTCCGTTGTGACGGGGCTGCCACCAGCGCAGTAAGACTCCTTTCATTCGTGCCTCCCTGTCATCACAAACACAAGAGCCTGTGAGAGCTCCAGACTGTCGGTGCTTTGCACATCCCTATCTACCCCCCAGCAGGAACTGAGAACAAAGTCAAAGCATTTTTTCTACATCCCTGAACATCAACACACTGTACATGCAAAATATTTAATGGTTAAAAATGCACACAGATAAGGAGGAATTTTTTCCCCCTCATATCTTTAAGACGAGTATTCTGTTTTTCTTTCAAATATATTGATAAACACTAGGCTGGAATTTCTTAATCAGCCTTCCCCTTAAGTTTCCTTCTATGTTTACCTTCTCATCAGCCTTCTTTCTTGCACAATGGTGCAAAGATAGGCTCGCTCTTAGCAGAAATATATCTTGTGAACTTAGAGGTAATGAAATGTGACTGGGTACTCACAGGGGAACATTATAAGACACTCTTTGGGCTTGTATAAAGTCCTTTGGCTGATGCTGTGCAATTACTTGCCATGTAATTCCATTATTTACACTGTATTGGAGGAGCACTGCCTTGTCTACAGTGTTAGGATCACTCAGATTGGTATTGCAACTGTCTGTTTGTGAAATACTTCCAATTTGCAAAACAAACATGATTTTGCTGTAAAACATAGAGAGAAAAGGTATTTTCAATATGCAAAAAGTATTCAAACAGGAACAATAACATTTCTAGGTTTATTGCAGTTACCTTATTAAAACTTTGAGCATCCTGAAGAATCATTACTTTAAACATGCAAAATAATCTGTTCTCACAACTCTAAAACACAGCTCCTCCTTCAAAGGAATAGTTTACTATGTATAACATATTGCCATATAGTTGGAGGCAATAGATCCAATTTTATAATGTATCTGCACAAAACTGAGACACATAAACAATACAGACATGCAAATAAGTGTATGAAAAGCTAAAAAAGGGCAATTAAAGGTTGAATATAATAAAGCGCGTAAAAGATTTATCATATTCTACCTGTGTGTTCAAATAAGAAAGGAAGACCCTGATTTATATCTGGCCCATTTGCCAATTCATCCAGTTTCTAATCTTGCTTTAGACAACTAAATACAAACCAGTCCAGAAAGCTGTCACTCTGTTAAGAGCCAGCACAGGCTGGTTGCATTTGTTTTCCCATGGCCAAAGAGGCTCAACAGATGAAAAAGATACTCCTGTTCACTGCCAGGTGAATATAATTCTATTTGACAACTGAAATGGGAAAATGAGTCTGTAATTACTAATAGCATCTTTAGTCATGACCATCGTGGAGGCACATACAAACATGGGATTTGTCTTATCAGATCAGGCACTGGTCCAGACAGTCTGGTATCCAGCCTTTGCCAACAGCTTCGTTGTCGGTGCTGGCTTACTAGACAGTGCTCTGTTGGGCATGACGAAAACATCTGACCTTTTCATCTGACATCGCATCCTCCTCACTCTCCATCTCCCTAATGGAAGTCACAAAGCGTTTTGCCAACCCTAATGTTTATCTGCCAGCCACATCTGACTGCATGGTAGAGCCAGGTCAGTCCATCCTCATCAAACTGGCCCACATGGCTGCACATACATATGGAGAGTTTCCTTTCTCATGAGCTACTAAAAGAGCATTTTAGGCTGGAAGTATTACCTTGCTCGGGTGAGATCCAGAGGCTTAGTCACAGCTTGTCGTATTTGACATCCATTAAAATACAGCGAATCTCCATGGGCGTAGGGTGCCAGCTGTCCACATCCATTCCCTATCACTCCCCCCTGAATGGTTTCCCAATTTATTTCAGTGACTCTTTCAGATTCAAAATTATCTTTAATATAACTGGGGAGGTCATGGCTAAAACCAGAGCAGTCATCACCTAGAAATGACACGGTGAAGTTATAAAACACACAAAAATCAAAAGAATTGAGAAAATTGAGTTACAGTTCATTGTAATTCCATTCAAGGTTGTGGCCCAACATACAGTGTGACTACAGGCTGAATATATTTCAACAGATCCGTTAATAAAGTACACATTGCTGTATAGCATTCATTTTTAGAAAATGGAAGCTGTGAGTCTTATTTTTTACAGCAGCATAACTTAAGAACTGCAGTACAGTTTCTCCTAACCATTGACGCCAATACGAGAAACCTCAAATTGCCGGTTGAAGGGAAATGCGTCTGAAACAGGGAAGGGATCTGATCTTATAAAGTTGTGAGACTCTGTCCTGGAAGACATTAAACACTGGCTCCACTCCCACAAAGCACTTCTAATTTAACGCGGGCACTCAGGTACCATTAAGCATGTGCTTAGCTGCACTGTGGGATTAGAGCTGAGCGCTCTGTCCTGATGGGGCGCAGAACTGAGTCCCTTACGGGGGCCAGTCACCACCACCCAACATCTGGATCCCAAGCACACATCCCCTGGGAATGGGTGCACCCTTGCAAGCCATTTCTGGGTAAGCAGGTAGGCATGTTCTGCTTTCCACGAAGGCTGAGAGGGCTTTACATACAGTGCCAGGCAGCAGACTACTGATTCAATCCAGAGAGAGTAAAGGGAGGGAAGAGCTGTTGTTTGCAACTCTGTGAAGTTATTAATTCATAAGCTGTTACTCAAGCATTCCAGTGATGCATTTAGACATGCTACATCACTCTGTCTTTATCTTTTTGTTTAATATTGAGTTAGATTAGACTGCAGCAGATGTATAAGAAATTGAAGAAATGAAACCTTGGTATCCTTCATCACAGATGCAAATGGCTCCAGTCGTGCAATACCCATGACCACTGCAGAGCTTAGGGCACGCTTCCCCAATGTACACGTGGTCGATTGCCCAGCTTTGCTTCTCTAGTTCTTCTCCCTTCTGAATCCACCTGAACTGAGTTGCACTGCAAATATCAAAATCCAAACACCATATTATGATGTCTACCAATTAAAGACACCTGTACAGCAACGTTCAAATATGCCAGCAGCAGATGTAATGAAAAATATGGTATGAAGGCTTTCTGACTTCAATAACTGGGAAGACCCATCCCGAATGGGTGGCTACTACATCATTAGCAGTAGCCACTTCTATTAACAAAAAGCTTCCTGAAAAACATTAATTATGTATCGGATCTAAATCCAGCAATAAAGAAGCATTTTTAATTCACCAGTTGTTCCAAGCAAACAGTGCCAGCAGGACAGCTGACATTTTGTAGGCCCACAGTGGGCTGACCTTTCAGTAACCTACCTGGACGAGACATGATCAGGCAGCTGGATAGTTATTCTCCTCCACATGGAGCTGTTGACAGAGTTATAGATGGTAGCTTCGTGGAACTGAAATGGGGAGCAGCCAATGCTATTAGACGAGGAAGGAAGACAGTGTGTCTGGACGAGCTGCCATGAGTCTGTCCTGTAGGAAACAAAACAAAAAACCGTTTCAGAACAACTGAAAGAATAATGAAAGGGAAACAGGTAATTTCTAAGGGGCATGGCATTGCCTGTCTTACTAAACAAACCCAAGAGATTGCCAGCAATAGTTTCCATGCTCTGTAGCCACAGAGAGACAAGAAGTGAGAGGCTGAAACCCCAGTGCAGCCAAGGAGGACTTTCCAGTACCAGGTTTGGGTGCTGTGAATCCCTTGGTGGTGGTACATGCAGCAGAGTCCAACCCAGAGCTCCTCTGGGCTGGTGTGACAGAAGGATTTACTTAGGATTCTGCTCCTTAGTCTCTCTCTTACAGTGTTCAGAAAAGAGTCCGACAGAATTTGCTCCATGTTCACCCACAGTCATTTGAGCACAGAATATACCTTCGTTTTTACAAATTATAATGCACTACTATACTGCAGCATGGGGGACAGTGTTATTAATTGTTTTCTAGTTAAAGACCACATTGGAATTGAGTGACCTCCACTTCATTACAGCTTGGTCCTAAATATATAGTCCTGTAGCATACTAAGACAACAGCTTCCTGCAAATGTGGATTTCTGTGAGCACATTTTACAAGGAGCATGCTCATGACTGTAACTGCAAGCTCAATGCCATGAATCTGTCAACATCTGGGATAAATTAGAAACAGAATTTACAGGAGTTATGTAGACAAATCCCAGTGCTTGCAAACAGGCTTTGTTCAGGTCCTGTTACAAGATGAATATCAAAGTAATTGCTTTGATAAATGAAAGCTCTCTAGGTTTTTAATATCATACTGTCTTTTTTTAGGTCTGTGTACTCTGCTCTCATTTACCTGGCATCCTTTGTATACTCCAGCATCACAGAGTGGAGGTCCCCACAAGAAGTTGCCTCACAGCCCACCACGATCTATAGCACAAATAAAATCGTCTGCTATAAGAAGTCAGGTAGACATTTAATGTGATATATAATGCAGTCTTGCTCTCCTTTTTTTTTTTTTTTTTTTCATTACAAGTTGTATATGAGAGATTGGCAACTTAGATCTTGGACAAAATCCATCAAAAGTGGATGGAAAACAAGTGACGCAGTACTTCAGATACTGCTTTTACTTAATGAATTTTACTTTATTGTTGCTGTTATTTTCAGACAGAATCCCAACACCAAGTACCTAAAGTTCAAATTAAATACCTAAAAAAACATTGTTTCTGAAACACAAAGATGTGGAAGCACTTTGGAATTCCAGAAAGGGAAGTACCTGACTATGTGTTAATTACCTATGAAATTTATAATTTGTAATGATAAGAATGTGGATATAAACTTGAAGTCAATCCAATTTAAGAACAGAATTATTCTGAATATTTTATATAAGAAGCATATTTGTGTCATGTTAGAGTGGAAGGATTACAGCGCCCAATGTACAGCACTGAATAGATAACAGAAAGCTAAAATTTTAGAGCTTCAAACCCAAATGGCAGCCATGTACTAGAGCTGAGTTCTTAGTTTAGAAATAAAATCTTTGTGACTGGTGAAGAAAAAGGAGAAGAGAGGAGAAAAATTCCTTGGCAGTAAGAGCTTAGTAATATGAATGATTAAATGCTGAAGGGTTATCAGAGTTTTTGCCATTAAAATAGAGGAAAAAGATGATAGGCTGGGTAAAATAAGCAGCTTGGGGAGGTCTTGGCATTCAGCAGTAAGAAGCATCTCAGACTCCTCTTTTATGTAATTTCTTCAAAGATGGCACGTTGTGTGAGTGGGGGAAGCAGTGCTTCGAGGGGGTATATTAGACAGCCAATATAAAATAGGCAGCGATGATGAGAAAAGGTGAAAATACTGTTTAGTGGCAAATGGAAAATTCCGGAGCTGTCTTGTCAAATAGAAGAGCAAGAAAAAAAGCATAACAAGAAAATGGATGACCATTTTGATAACTTTGCTTTCATATTAGTTCCTGCCTTTCAAAACATGGTGCTTGAGAAAGGGCCTAGAACATATTTGGACAACTACATGTTGCCTCTGGCCTGTGCAGAATTCTACCTGAAAACAACATAAAATATTTCTCTGGCTATTTAGATAGTTTGCCATGACACAAGTAAGTAGAAGGGGTGCTTCTACTTGAGCACTTTTGCATTTTCAAGACGCCATTCTCCTCCAGACTGCCTCTACCTTGCCTTTTCGGCTTATTCACTCGTTAAGGGGAAATGGCATATTCTGCATGCCGTGTATTCTCACCTTAGAAAGTAATCCCTACTGTATCTGATGATCCAGTAATTTCATGAGAAAGGGATTAGACTTCCAGTCCCTCTCAGTAACCCACAAAGCATACAGACAGTCAGACTAATTTGCCATTTAACATTTATGCAACCTTCCTGGATCCCATTAAAAAAAATTAATTATTCATCTAGTTGGGCATCCTAGCTGGAAGAAGAATTTCTGGAGGCACATTAGATGGTTTTTCATTGCATCCTTTACTTTGGAAAGAGAAAACATTTCTTACTTTAAACTGCATCATGTATCCTGGCTGTATAATGAGCTCCCTGGAGGACAGGATGTTGTGTGTTTTGTCCTTTTTCTTATTTGGCCAGTAGAGATGGAATGACGGATTGCCACAGAACCCTGCAGTCCTGACTGCATTGGGGTAAAAACTCCAGTTTTCTTCATGAGAGATGCCTTCTATTAAGATGAATTAAATACAATTACTGCATTGTCTCAGTAAATATCAAGGCTTGGTAATGAACCCACAGAATCACTAGATACAGGACTTTTGTGATATAAACACTAAATTTATGCTATCATCTGTCATGACACACAGTTAAGCTACCTACTAATAGACATAAAAACCCATCAGCTCCAGAGAAGTGATTATAATGTTTAAATAATAGTATTTTTTAAATAGATGATTAAATAAAACTTTTCTACACAGGAATTTAAATGAAATGAGTTAGACTGAAATAAAAATACTTGTCTTTCTTGTAGGTGTATACATACATATGCACACACATACACACATATCTGAATATATGTGAATATATATTTACACCCCCCTATTAGTAGCATGAAGAACAGTATATAAACAGCATTAGTCTACAAAACAAAAAATGTGCTGAGTTAAGAAAAAGAAAACGTGCATACAAGCTCACAGGGCTTATCTTAAGTAAGATAATGCCAGACAACAGATTAGCTGTCACAGCCTGTCTTACCATCATCAAACGTATCTACCAGCTGGCTGGGGTTGATCTCCGCTCCTCCGATCAGGATGTTATCCAGCGCCCACTGCGCCCGGTCGGGGCCTGAAACCACGATCCCGTTGCTGATGGTAAAAGGCTGCCACCAGCGCAAGCGGGTTGTATTGGTCAGAGCGCGTTCGGGGAGGAGGATGTAGTCATGCCTGACTGAGATGTATTTTTGGTAATCCATCTCATGAAGCAAAGTCCAGGATATCCCTAGAATGAAAAGATGCAGGTTTAGAATAAAAACAGTCTTATGGTAGAATTGTCTAAAAGATTAAAGGAAGATAATAGGAAATAAAAAATAATAGCTTTGGTCTGCTGACAGACAAATTCTAAGGGTAGTTGGCAGCTGCTACTCATTGCAAGAGTAATCTTGTAATCCTATAAAGGAATCAAATTGGCTGGAAGCCACTGATTACTGAAACCAGGCAGAAGGATTACGGAAAACTCCTGAGCAATAGACGGACATTTTAGATAGGGGAAAAACCTTTACAAGGACAAAAATACAATTATAAATTCTCGTATTATTTGGGATCTCTCTGACAATTTCTGAGATATTCATGGTGCTTGAATACAGAACAGGGTGTAATAAGGCTGCAGCTTAGCTGAAACTACAAGATACACTTGCCTCCATCAATGGAATAGTCTAGCAGCACTCCCTCCTTTCTGCAAGTTGGTCTGTGGCATGTTGTCATGTTATTTTCACTCCCAATTCTTCCCCAGTACTGTAGAAATCTAAGAGTAAATGTGTAAGTTTGCACCTGTTAAAAATCTGCACGAATCGAGACGTTTGCTTTCTGTTAGGAGGTGTGCTGAAAGTGTTCAAAATGACAGCATTTTTAAGCAAGTAGCATCAATTTACAAGTAGAAAACATTGCCTAGTAATTCCCATGAGAACCTCATGAAATTCAGCAGAGTCCTGCCCCTAGGAGGGTCTAACCCCTTGCAGTGGTACCAGCTGGGGACTGACTGGCTGGGCGCTGCTTTACTGACAGTTTCCTGGGAGTCCTGGTGGAAAGGGGGCTAAACACCAGTTAAGAAGGTGCCCTCACAGAAGTGAAGGACATAAAAGAAGTTGATAAACTGAGGCAAGGTGAGTGGAGGCCACTGAAGTGGTAGGGGCTGGAGCACGTGCCCTTTGAGAGGCTGAGGGACCAGGGCTGGTTCAGCCTGGAGAAGATGGCTGGGACTGGGAGACAGTGGTCATATATCAAAACAAGGAAGGTTCTGACTGGATATAACAGGGGAGAAAAAGAATTACTGTGAGGGTAACTCAATAGTGGAACAAGCTGTCCAGAGACACTGGGATCTCTGTCCTTGGAGCTTTTCAAGACCTAATGGGTCAAAGCCCTGAGCAACCTGGTCTAAATTCAGTGTTGACCTGGCTTTGAGCTTGAGGTTGGACTACAGGCTCCCCAAGGCCCCTTCCTTCCTGAAAGGTTGTGTGATCCAGTGAATTACAGAATTACAGAAGTGAGAGTGTGTGGCTTTATTAAAGCCAGACAGCCAAGGGAAATGATGCTGAAGTTGTCTTCTATGTCAAGTCCTTAGCTTGTCTAAACTGACATAATTCCATTGCTCTCCGGTTAAGTCATCCTTTTCTACAGCATGTGAGTGGAGTGGGTCTTGTACGGGTGCCCAAGAGAGGACAACCAGCAAAGGTTGTGTTCTGAAGTCAGCAGGAGACTCAGCTGGTGCCTCCAGCGGGGAGACAGCAGTGCCCAGGAGGCTGCGGTGTCTCGCCTCTTTGCAGGACAGGCGTTGCTGACTTCAGGACATTTCTGGGGAAGGGGACCTGCCGCTTCGCCGGGGCATGGTAGACCCCTTCCACTGTGCTGGGACAAGCCTTGCTCTCTGCAACCCATCTGAAAGCATCAGTGCCTTGAGAATCATCATCTAATTAGTGTCTGCCTGAGATAATACTACGCTTGTGGTGGCCTAGGAATTCCCTGAGCTACAAGCTATGTCACCTACTGCTTCATCAGTGTTTAACAGAGTTCCCCATTAAAATGACATGGAAACATGACCTACTTTGCCCCCCGCAGGTCCAGGTCTTGAGTGACAGCCTGCCTCACAGTTGCGCCTCCAAAATACAGAGTTGTGTCTTCTGCGAGAATCCCACACTCAGTACAGGTATTTCCGCCTTCTAAGGACATCCACAAATCTGGTTTAATTTCTTCATTGTCAAAGCGCTCTTTCAGGAAAGTCTGTAAGTAAGGTGTTGAACATAAAGCACAGGTAGTTATGATCTTAATTAAGCCTTTCTGATGATCATAGCTGGAACTGACCTAAACATGTTCGAAGGGCTCATGAACATTGTAAAAACTTATTTTCAGGGTGAGTAAACATAATCACCTTTGGCTGAACATTTAGCCGCTTGAACTGAATTGGCAAAATGTGAAAATATGCTAGGGCTAGATTTTAGGATACTTGGGAGGTAATCCAGCACACTAAAATTTGCATGTGCAAATGAATGGGTCTAATTCACAACTGTGGTTACTTAAGACTATGTAACACCACTCCAGTACATATCTAGTAGGTATAGAAGAAATTGCTATTCTATATTTTTTCCCCAGCAAAACCAGTACTGCAATGAAATTTTAGGGTTATTGCAGTGAATATGCATTTATGCAACTCTCTGCACAAATATTTGCAGCGAAAACCATCTGGAATATATCTCAGATTTTCACTTACCTCCAGGTATGCAGTAAAAGCAATGCCATGAGTGAAATCCTGGCCTTAAGGAGATAGTAGTAAAACTCCCCTAAAATTCCTAGGTTTTTATCCCAAATGTCCTTAATGTGAAGAATACATTGCTAATTAAAAATTGCAAACAGATAACGATATTTGTTCATGTAATTAGTATCTCAGATGAAAAGCAGAAGGTTACAATAATTCAAATGGCATGATAACTGAAAAGTTAAACAGTTATATTCTCTTTGGACAGAACACTTCCTAACCGGTTGTTTCTGTAGAGCAGGTACCTATTCTGTTCTTATCTTATGTAGAAAAAATGAGATGGCAAACACTGAAGTTTAAACTAATGTGGGTTTCCTTACATGTTCTTCTCTAAAAATGATAAGTTTTAAAAATATTTTAACTTTTTAATTAGCAATATCTAACTAGATTTCACTCACTTACTATAGGGTAACACTAGGTGAATTCATTTGATGCAATTTTATGTCATTTTCTTGTATTCCCTACTTCAGTAAGCTCTTTCATGGTAAAGACAATCTTTCTACAGGCCTTGATCAAATAAAATCATATGTGCAAGGCTGATTTAGATCACGTAATGACTATCTAAGGATGAACAGTGAACGTTATCACAGCTTTATCGGGCAGAGTTATTTGCAAAGGAACAAACCTGTTCTTGGATACTGCAGTAATAGTTTTGTTAAAAAATGATAAAAGGACTGAAAATGGATTTGAGTATTTTCAGGCTGACAGGAACCACAGCGACATTTCCAGTGGGATCGATCTCCTTCTCTCTCTCTCTTTCTCAGCCAAACACATAGCAAAATTCACATTTTAAAACATGCAGTGACATTACCTTCAGCGTTTGTGTCAGATAGCAGTTTGGTCCTGAGTACCCAGGATCACAGATGCATTGCTCATTCAGGCAGTCTCCATGACCTCTACAGTTTTCCAGACAACCAGGGCCCAGATAGAAATTATCGATGGCCCACTGCATATCTGAGTATTTCTGGTAGAACCGAAACCTCACGGGACTGGATATAAATGAATGAAGAAAA
Source organism: Egretta garzetta (assembly GCF_000687185.1). Taxonomy (NCBI): domain Eukaryota; kingdom Metazoa; phylum Chordata; class Aves; order Pelecaniformes; family Ardeidae; genus Egretta; species Egretta garzetta. The sequence continues at coordinate 1,389,280 of NW_009260125.1, forward strand.
ACAGACATGTGTAAAACAATTTTGCTCAATTGAAAAAAGGTGGGTGAAACACAATATACTTATGACTGTACTATCCTCCAAGCTTCCACTAGTAGTATCTGGCAGTATCTGTTGAAACTGGTTTAATACATAACCATATCTTCTTCTTCACGCGTGTACTACCTACGATATATGGACAGATTCCAGACACTGCTGAAGCCAAAAAAAGCTATTCTGGCTTCTTGCAGAAGAATTTCAATTTTGGTTATACTTCCTGAACAGATTACTCAAAGAATAAGACAAATGGTTTGCATATGTGCGGACTACTGCAGACAATAAGGGTAACTTTTCCACTCAGTAACTCGTAAATCTGCTCTCTAATTGACCGCGGCTGTCTGAACAGAGCAGAACACGCTGTACCAGAGCAGACTGCAGAGAAGCAAGCAGAACTTTGCTGGTTGTTCAGACCGAGAGTCATGGTCAATCTTGATTGATAGGAAATAAAATTATGCGGTATATGTAATGAACGTGAATGCTGCTAGTCTGCCCTTCCCTTGGAAGAAAATGAATAGGCAGATGTATCCCCCGTTGTGTTTTTCAGATGGTGAATTCAAGACAAAATGAGTAGAGAATTCATACTTACTTGCCCACGAGGTTTTCAGGCAGTGAGTAAGTTACTCTTTTCCATCCTTTTGTAGGAAAGAAGACGGATGGCTGCGACACACTCCCAGAACATTTTGGATCAGCTGGTAAACACTGAGGTACTAAGTAACTCCAGCTAACTCCAAAGTCAGTGGAATACTGCACATGGACCTGATTTTGTGCAAGTTTTTCTGAGGTTTTACATCCAACAGAAACCTAATAGAGAAGAGAGCATAAGTAAATTAGGATTAGTTGTGGTGGTGGCTAGAGTTTAAAAAAACCATTTGAACCTGAAAACTGACTGCAGAATTTTGCTTGAAATGATGGCAGTAACAATCCTTGTATGGCACCAGTCATGTGCAGATCTCATCAAGATTTCCAAGCTTGAGAACAGGCACCACATTCTGAGTTTCATTTTCTTCTAGTTAGCTCACATTTCTGGATCTCCAGGTTTTGACACTTGTGCCTTATACTGAATATTTCAGATGAGGCCACCCAGCTCAGCTACGTTAGGCAGACCATCTTTATGGGAGAGATGTGCAAAGGGCTCTTACAACGTCCATATTTCTCTATTATTTATTTATTTATTTAACTACAACTTTATTTATTTATTTATTTATTTTATTTCTTTTATTTAGGTAAAGGGGTATACGAAGGGCAGTTTGGGTGCAGGTTTGATGTGAATGCATGACAACATAGGAGTGGTGTGGACTTCTTTGGAGCTGCTTTTCTGTCACCGAGCAGCTCTAACAAAATATACACCCTGTATATGCGTAATATCCTTATTACATGATGTCCGCACAACTGCTGTGCTGGAAGAGAAGAGTGCGTCTGCTCTGAGAACAGCCTGTGGTATTAAAGCTGACCAAGACAAGTAGGTGAGAAAAATGAGGATGGCCTAATAATAATACTTATCCCTGTAGGGAATGGCTTGTGCGTAGGCCTACACATCATCCAACCTCCTGAAAAATCTACTTACACCTGGAGCAAAACGTGGTTTTGAGTAATTATATTGCAGACAGAGATCTTACCTTGAACTGCATAATCCAGCCTTCTGTAGGAGTCAGGTCATGGGTGACTGCATAGACCTCTCTGCCGTCATGGCTCCCGCAGATCATGACACCATCAGGAGAATCACAAAACCTCTCAATCGAGCAATCGTCATGGAATAACCAGTGTTCATTCACTTGAAAATAAATGGCAATGTCAGTAACATACAATGACAATATCAGTTAAAGAAAACTGGGAATAGTGTTAACCACTAACAGTGATTCATGGCTTTCTTTTTCAGCCTACATCAGAATTATTTAGTATTGCTCCTGAGAATGTCAGTACCCCATCTTTCCCATGTGCATATGTATTACATTTATCATATTTATTGCTCAAAGCACCTCTTACATAAGCATTATAGCATTATTTTTTAATGCTCAAGAACTAAGGATCTGAGACTTACTCAAAACATAAACTTCTGTTGCACTGGACATTACGGGAGAACTTTTTAATGGATGTTGCCTACATGCCTGCACAAAGGGTAGCCCAGCACTGCTAGCTGTTAAGCCGTGTAAACATCCAGAAATACATCCTCTACAAAATTTAGTTGTAAAATGTAACTTAACTTCCCTGAAGAATGTTTAAAAAAGTTAGGAAATAAGAAACAGATACTCAGGTTAAGAAATCTGCTTAGAATAGCCTGGTACTTTTAAATCCTTTTTTCTCTCTTTGAAGAGAAATTAAACTTCTAAGTCAATTCATTCAGTAGAAAAAGAAAAGTTACATTACATCTTTTCATTTCACATTTTGTGAACTAAAAACAAAAGACAAAGCCCCTATAGCAATGGGATCATCTGCGATACCCATCACAGTGAGACAAAGATTCAGAGGCTCAGCAAGATTTGGAAGTTGCTGCATTGACTTGTTGCTCTTTAATTCGGATCCATGTGGAACCCTTACCTGTAGTTTTATCTTCCATGAACATGTCAAAGGCAATCCTCCCCGTGGGCCCTGCGTCAGCAGGGGAGCGCTCATGCTGCGGCAGGGGAGCGCTGCTGAAGGTGTCGAGCATCACCGTCCTCTGGTCAGCTGAGCCGGAGATCAACACGTTGTCGATAGCCCAGTCGTTCTGGTCCAGGCCATCGTGTTTAGGCTGCCACCAGCGGAAGCGCGTCCCAATGGTTTTGGCATCATAGGGAAGGAGGATGTTCACAAAGCTGAAATAAAAAGTGGACATTAGTTATAGGAAAGCCACAGGAGGAGGACACTTCTCAGTGCTCTGTGCTGAGTGCTTTGACCAGGTCCACTCCTGTTGTTTTCTAGAGTATGTGGAAGTTGGGAAAGAAAGAAAAGGCTGGATGGTCTAGCCTACGTTCCCCTACAGGAGACTGCTGAAACAAAAACCTTCCTGATCACTCCCAATGTCATCCCTGGGCCAGGGGCTCAGAGTGACTTGGGAAGGGCCGGCAGCCAGACATGATGTGAGCAACCTCACGTGCTCCCAACTGTGCTTATGGGGCCAAATGCAATGGTCTAGACTAGCAGGGTATGACCACAAGGTCCTAATTAAGGAAAGTGTTAAGAAGGAGAATGTTAAGTTTAATTAAATTAATTTCATTTAAGTTAAGATTACTATTTTCAACCTAGAGCCATTCAGCAGATAACAATGTTCCAATACAATTTTCTCACTTCCATTACAACAGTAGATAACTATACACTTAAATCTCTTGTCCAATTAAAATGCCAGTGTTTTCTTGGTGTGTTCAAATGAAATAACAAATAATGGATCCCTCCCAGCCCCATTTTCTATAAGTCTTTTAAATTAGTCAGTGAGGAAAAGGTTCACCCATACCTATGTGTGATTTGAATCTCAGAAATATCTGAAAATAGGGCTTGAGTGTATCCATTCTTTTGATGGATATCTGCAGAAGCTCAGTTTCTCCTCTCCACACAGTTTTCTAACTAGTTCAAGCAATGCCGTTCTGCTTTTGTCAGTAAGAAACTAGATTACAAATGAAAGTATCTTAAAGAATGGGATGAACATCATTACAGTAGCTATTAATTTATCTTCCTGCAACCACTTACAAATCTACCAGACTGCTACAGACTCCTTACTACCCTTGTATTTCTGGCCTAGCAGCTGCACAGATGCTGATGCTCAAGCACATACATTAAGGCCATTCATAAATGCTTGCAGGACTGGACAGGCTGAACTCTTAAAGATCTGACACCCAAACCACAGCAGTAATACGTCCCACAGGTTCTTACAAAACATACAAGACCACCTTACTACAGTACAGGAAATTATATGGGCAGAAGAAGGTATCTACAAACCCAGGCTTGCTGAATTGATCATAGAAAATTTCCATTAAGAGGTTCCAGGTGATTCCACCATTGACAGAATACTCCAGCAGCACTCCTTGGTTGCGGTTATTAGGAGTTATCAGGCATCCATACATGAAATAAAACTGGATGAATTCTGCACTGGTGAGGTTCAAGTCCACTGTAACTAACATGCGGCTGCAGCCCTTAAAAGCAATGATAAAATATGTTGGCTGGTGTTGGCTGGCAAAACTTATGAACATAAAAAAAGTTAGGCTATGCAGTCACTATTAATATAACTTCATATTGCAAAAACTTCAAAATTGTACAAAATTATACTAATTACAACAAAGGTAAAGCTACAACAGAACAATAAATGTTCTTCCCTAAGGACATCATTTCAGTTGTGTTCAATCTTAAAAATTCCTGTTGTGTATTCATACACGTTGCTACTTGTACCTACAGCTTTACAACATTCAGTAGCAAGAATTGTATTCACCTTTCTTCCGAATACAGGACTTAGATACATCCATGTCTCCAGTGCAAAGCCCAAGGTTTTCCAGGCAGAATTAATGATTATGTGCTAATGGCTCAATTTATGCAAACCGTCAAACGGCACAGCAATTTTAATAAGTTTGTTTTCCCATAATCCCTTACATATTTCACATTGCTTAGTCTATTAGAGGTGCCTACTTAGTCATAATGGAAGGGTGTGGAAATGTAATGCTTCTATTAGTTTATTTTAGAAAACTTGCATCAATGTGAACCTAGTTACAAATGTGCATGGAAGAGATCTACAAGCATAAGTTTTACATGTTTCTAAAATACTACTTTGTCATTTTTATAATACTGAGGTTATCTGTAAGCAAACTGTAATTCAGCGGCAGTCTGGGTTATATACCTACATATGCTGCTAAACCGGGAAATTTTACTCTGAGCTTACTCTGAAAAAACCCAACAATGAAAGATCTGAAGGATGAGGCTACACATGGATGTATTTTCCAGAACTGAGTTACACATGAAAAACCCAACAATGAAAGAGCTGAAGGATGAGGCTACTCATGGATGTATTTTCCAGAACTGAGTTACACATGCATATACCTAGTTATTAATTTACCTCTGTGGTCTGATTAGAAGCTGCACCAAACTCAGGTCTCTGGAAGTTATAAGTGCTATGAGAAGGCTATTGCGAGTGAGTGGAATTGAATATCTACATACTTGGACTGTGTTTTAATCTATCCGCTCCACCTCCAAAGGCCCCTCCACAGCTCCTTTCACGAGGCACACACACTATATCTCATTTTCCTGGCTGCAGCATAGCCAGGAACATGGAATCTGCTTTCCTGGAGTGTTTCTGGCTGGCCCTAGTCTGCAGGACCTGTCTGACGTTGACCTTCAGCTAGGCAAAGGATGCAAGATTTTTTTATTTGTTATTTGTTTAATATGTTATGCTGATATTTTCAAACACCTTGCTATTTATTTATTGTTTTAAATCGGTCCCATTTATACTGTCAGATGGAGTGAGTTGGTCCCGGTGCTGAACACGCACCCCGCTGAAGTGAAGAGCCATGCCAGAAGCTACCGCCCCGCAGACCGTGCTCAGTTTGCCCCCGTTCACCGTCAGCCAGTTCTGGTTGGAGGGCGAGCGATTGAAGTTATCTTTCAGTTGTGTCGGAAGGGGCGTCTCTGGCTCGTCGCAGTACAGCCCACCCCAGTGCTCATCGCAGCTGCAGAGGAAAACAAATGCAAAAATCAGCTGGCAAAGGCTCTGCATTGAGGTTTAATCAGTGCCATGTTATTCCACATTAAGGTGCCATCTTACTCCGCATAGAGGCTGTCTGCATCATTTACTAGTGCAAAACTGGTATATGGGGGTTTCAAACATCTGCCACTTTTTGTAGCTAATATGAAAAAAAATGACTTTAGGAAGGCTGGTGTTACGTATCATTCAATCTGCTAATTCAGAGTACACTCCAGCACAGAGTAAAATCAGTAAAATACATTGTACTTGGATACATAAACCTAGGAGAATGTGCCAAGCCTAAGAATGTCCTGCTAATGGTAAATTTTAATTAAATTTCTGTAAAATTTTAGTGGAAGGGTACTTTCCTGTTATTTCTTTATATAGTCCTCCTTTTTTTTTCTCCTCTGAAAAACCCTCTTACAATGTGTCAAAGATTGGATAACAGCATGGAAATGCGTTCTGCTACTATGCAGATTTCACCAGGGAGATTGTGCCCTGGTACTTCAGTGCTGTCAGGATAGAGGACAACACAGTAATATGTCGCTTCTGCAGTGGAATATATTTCTAACATAGTCACAGTGCAATTATACAACCGTTCCCCATTTCTGTTGCCATTTGTGGCTGGAAAAAAGCAATGCATCCATCTGGAAGGTATTTCTCTGTTGCCAGACAGACAGATCTGGGGAGATCTGGTTGTTGTTTGTTAGCTTTGCAGGGCTCTGTGTGGGCTGTTACACTGACAGTTTGAGGATCAAACCCGTCTGCCTCCACCAGCAAACCCTACCATGGAGCAGAGACATCAGGCCATCAAGCCAACGCCAGTCCCAAGGCAAAATCTGGCCTTGTGAAGAACTGGCATATATCCTTCTGCTTAGTGGACTTGTCCCACTTCCAGCCCAGCTCCTCTGCACCCAGTGCCAGGATGAGGGCACAGGGACACGGCATGAAAATCTTCGGGAATAAGGATGACATCTTCTGGGAAGCTCCAGGACTGTACATCCCTAGAGGGGTGTGCAAACTCAAGGGGTCCCTTCTCCCTACTTGGTGGGAGGGCAGCCAAGATGCAGCACAGGCAACAACAGCAGGGGCGACGCGTTGCCACTGAGGAGAGGACCAGCAGCATTGCCCACGATGTGCGAACAGGCAGAGGCCTGGCAGAGCCAACCCCCGCACTTACCCTTCCTCTCGTTATTTTCATTCCCAAGTGGTCCCAGTGCCCTGCTCAGTTTTAACAGCAAAATCCACCTTCCTTTTAAAAATTGTATCAAAATCTTTCCTGCAAGTTCATTAAAATGGCAGAGGAGGAGTGAAATGCTACAGCACTGGGCAGGAGAGGGAGCAAATGGCACTTACACACAGTTGTCCTGGGTGCACTTCCCATGGCCGCTGCACATGTCTATGCAGCCATCCCCAATGTAGACGTTATCGATTGCCCACGTTTGCTGCTTATCGAAAGGAGCAGGCTGGTGCCAGCGGAAACGAGTTGCTTGAGACCTTTGGGAGAGAAAGAAAAAGAGGTAATATTTCTAGCTAAGCTAATCTTTATTTTGACTGAAAGAAAATGTCAATCTTGAAGCTAGACTGCTCCTGGAAGATTTGTTTGATATCAGCAAAACCCAGGGCTGATTCCTGACAACGACAAGGTCCCTGAACAGCGTGCCCGCATTTTGAGAGCAGGACAAAGCATGGATCCTCAGTAGCATGCTGAGAGTGTCAGAGGTGGGGAAGGGATCGCCAGTGAGAGCAAAGCAAGTGGTTGGTGCAGTGGAGAAGAGGGTAGGAAGAAGGTGCTATGCCCAAAGGGAAGCTCAGACCCGTCATAACCATGTCCCAGCACAAATCCAAACTTGACGGATAGCTGGGAGCTGGATCAAGCCAAAATCACCCAAATCTTCCAAATTTCACCCTGAGCCTGAGTTTTGTTTCTTCAGTCCAAGCCGACAAACTCAGTTTTTTCTCTGTGAATTCTCCCAACTACACTTAGGTAAGAGCAGCTCTAGGGAGTGGGTTGGCTCCTAGGCAAGATGCTGCCGTTTGTAAATCTACAGGGGACAGGTGAGAGTGCCTGTGCAGGGCTTGTGGCGTGCCCCTGGTTTTGCAGTTTCCTCCCTCCCCTCCATCCAGGGCTGGGCTAGAAATGTTAAGAAATGATATATCTCATGATCTTTCAGTAAATCATTTTTATTTTCTTGATTAAAGGGGGCTTAGCTCCCTATTCAAACACCTTGCTTCGATGTAGCTATATGTGAATTTAGTGTCTCAGCTCCCAAGTTAGATGATGAAAACCTAGCTGAAACAGTCAGAGACACCAAATAGCTATTCAGCTCATGCAGCAGTAGAAACCTATGTTTGAATAGCTGTGAGAAGATGAATTTCTGTAACTTATCAAAAATACCACTTTAAATTCAAGCTAGTCCATGTTTTGCTGTACAGCACTAGATGGCAGCATTGAACTTTGTGTAGTCTGTTTTCCTCTCAAACTCAAAGAGAAATCACAAACCAAACCAAACAAACAGCAAAATCCCCAAAATTTATTCAATGTAAAAATAGATCTTTTATAGTAAGGCCAATGTTTTCCTATTAATTGTTTCTTTGCAAACATGTTACATGAGGTGAATGAATAACAAGTTTATCCAAGGAGAAATCTACGGCTGTGCTGTCTAGCTGACCACCAAATTGCATTATTAAAAGAAATGCAGAAATTGCGAGGAAGTCCTTTAGGAATAAAGACAAGCACCTCTACCTTACACTGCCTGCTTTAGGCTTGGTGCTTCACTAAACATTTATGGAGCTGATGCTCCTGGGAGAAGCCTTGTGTTTGCATTTGCATTTTAAAATCAGCTCTGAGTCTAAGTTAAAACTAGTGTTCATTGACTTCTACAGGCCAGGGTAGCACTCTGGGGTACCTGAGCCCTAAAAGGCTACATAAGTCTGGGTGCTGTGCACCAGGCCATGTTGTGTCCCTAAAACATACAGGCACAAACAATTGGAGATGGACACTTGCCATTACACAGCTTGAAATAGTAAAGCAACATAAAAAGTATGTTGCACCTAGACTGAAGGACCTCTTAGCTGCACTATTCCTTATTCTAAAGCTTAACGTCTCCCCTGCTTGTGAGCTAAGGTTGTAATAACCTCTCTCACACAATCCCTAACTTAATATCTTTGGGAAATGGTATTACCTGAGCCAACAAATACAGTTATTGGATTGGACAGAAGAGCAATCTTTGCCTCAGTAGGGCATCAGACTTCTTTTGACATATACTGCTCAAAAAAACTTTTCAGTCTCAAAATCAGTTATTTATAAACCTGAGTTTATCTCGGGTGGTAGGTTCCTTTCAGGTTGGTTTGGAACATCAATCCCAGTCCTGATCTGACCTATTCAGCCCCAGAAAGCCCCTCCTGAACATGAATTTACAGACTTTATACAAGAAATGTTGGGGTTTTTTTACAGACAATGGATTTTACAGACAATATGTAGTGAAGCAGCATAAAAGAGGAAGCAGAGGAAATCAATGCTGGGAGCAAGTCTTAAAAAAGTACTATTACTTGATGTGAAGCTCTGCACTGAAGACAAGGAAGAGTCTAGGTGCCCCAAATGATTAGTAATAGAACATAGACTTTTCAACTACTCATTTCAAAATATATGGCAGCTCTATAGATGCTCTCAGTACAATTGCTAAAAAATCATAGAATCATAGAATGTTTTGGGTTGGAAGGGACCCCTAGAGGTCACCCAGCCCAACCCCCCTGCAGGGAGCAGGGACACCCCTAACCAGATCAGGTTGCTCAGAGCCCCATCCA
>NW_009260125.1:1398948-1470999 GCF_000687185.1 Egretta garzetta
GTCCTCATAGGAGAGGGGCTCCAGCCCTCAGATCATTTTTGTGGCCTCCTCTGGACCTGCTCCAACAGTTCCATGTCCTTCTTGTGCTGAGGGCTCCAGAGCTGGACGCAGGGCTCCAGGTGAGGTCTCACCAGAGCAGAGCAGAGGGGCAGAATCACCTCCCTCGACCTGCTGGCAACTCTTCTCCTGATGCAGCTCAGGGTAGGGTTGGCCTTCTGGGCTGCCAGCACACATTGCCGGCTCATGTCCAGCTTTTCATCCACCAGTACCCCCAAGTCCCTCTTGGCAGGGCTGCTCTCAATCCTTTCATCTCCCAGTCTGTATTGGTACCAGGGGAGTAAAAAAGAAAGGTTTCTGTTTCCAAACTCGTATGTGCATTAGCTGGCATCTTTCATAACACCCTTCTCAAGCAGGCATAGGCTCTGCCTACGCTGTGGTACTTCTGTGCCTGCAGTCAGCTCCACCTATGCCTACATGAGGAGATTGGGCTCACCAGCAGGAGCAAAGCTGTACAGTCAACTGTGCTGAGAGCCTGATGTCCACACTACCTGTGTGCGCAGGGCTTTGCTTTGGGCTAGCTCTACACCAGCTTTATCAGGTATGGCTGCACGGGGGACGGTCACAGCTATGACTGCAAAACAGCACATCAAGAAGGACCCAGACTGGAAGGCTGAAATACCCAGTTGTCCCTAGATAGATCTTTTTGACAAACAAAACAAACATCCAGCAGTCTTCAGGGCATTGTAGGGAACTGTACGGCAGCATTCCCAATAGCACTGTCAGTCCCAAACGGCTCCTTTCACTGCAGCCTCCCAACAAATCCCACGATTTTTCTTCCCTCAAAGACAAAAGAATGTAGGAAAAGGAAGAGGACGTGAAAATGCGGCATGTGTAAAAACAATGATGGGAGCATCAAAGCTGAGAGAGACACAAAGGATACAAGGAATGCACAGGAAAACAAGAAGCCTGAAAAGTGCTGCATTTAAAACACCGGCTCATAGCCGACAACAGCAAGCACAGGGTGCAGTGGGCATTCAGCCAGTCCAGTTAACCACCAAAACAACCAGAATTTAGTGAGGCTGATGATAACATGAGATGCCTTAAAAGTTCCCCCTGTCCCTCTCCAGGACAAGACGGACAAGAATTTCCTATCTTTAAATAACTAAGAAAAGTAAACACACATAGCAGCTTTGCAATTTTTATCCAAAGCAGGATGTGGCTTCATTTACTTATACTTATTGGTTGGTATATAGATGGACCAAACAGAAATGGCAAGGCACAATTATTTTAGTGCTATAAAGTAGCATTCCTCAATATATAGTTATGCATTTAGATTTATTCTGCAGAAAACCAGAGGGTGTTACCTTGTATAGGGAGGTAGAGGCAAAGTAACCCGGGTCCACTTGTTGAAAGTGTCCGAAATGAGAATCCTCTGGAGGTGGTACCTGTTGCATTCCACGTTAGTGGGAAGACAGTCTTTCAAAATTGGGTGCCAAGTCAGCCCAAGGTCCACTGAATATTCCAGTTCAATAGCTAAGGGTGGAAAGGTGGTTAGTTACTTAATTTAGAGACTTACATCCATAGATCTACAATAAACTGGTAACGCTGGAGAGGGTTAGTCAGAAGTCTACACTGACAAAATAACCACTCAAAACTTTTCAAACCCTTGTGCCAAAAGCACAAAGCTGCCCCCTTCGGAGGCAGTGCTGGGGGACACGTTGGATCCTCCTGAGCAGGCATAGCTCAGGAGAAGGCTGCAGTACCTCCCCACCTGCTGCCCAATGCAAGCAACCACAGGTGCAAAGGCAAAGTCATCTGTCAAGTCGCCAGGATTAAGTCAAACCAATTTCTGTCGCTGCAGCATGCAAGAAAGTGATGTGACACCATCATGACCAGCAACTTTTTTTTTGCTTTTCAGGCTGAAGGATGAGATTCAGCTGGATGTAATCATTGTGTAAAGCAGAACAACACTCAAACTTCTGGCTCTGTCACAAAATGGTTTAATCACACTTCCACCCCCTTCCAGACCAGCTCATTTCAGTATCCAGCATAAACAATTTTAAACTGAGTTTGTTAGTGAGCTTGTTTTCATTCAAACACAGTCTAGCCACATTAAACTAATGTATTCATTTCTCAGCAAAAATCAGCAATTTCATTGTTTTGATGTTTATGGCTTATAAACTTTTATTACAAAAAATAAAGGTTAGTCAAGCTCACTAAATACTTCAAGTTAAACTTTTATGCAGCCATTAAAAAGTAAATAATAATAGGCACAGAACTGTAACTTGAAGTAAATGTTCCAGCTGCCAGGCATTCTGGCTGTGTAAAACGTGGAGCGTGGTTGCAGTTGCAGTGACAGGGGTGGTAAATCTGCGATCTTTTTTGATTACTACAGACCCATTTCTTCTACCCTCATGCACAGAGAATGACCCTTAATCATCCAATCACTCCTGTGTGATGTCTAAGCACGGAAGGCAGTGCTATAGAAATACAAGGACAAGTGGGTACAAACAAGGGTAAGTGAGTTTTTAGTGTTAGATCTCCATCGTCAAAATGAAATACTTTGCTCATCATGACTGGAAGCATGATTAGGTAGCGTCCTGCCTAATTTAACACTAAATTAAGATAATGGTAAGTGTAGTAGACAAAGAAATGAAAAAAGAAGGAACTGTTTCTTTGCCAGTATATAGCTAAGCTGCCAAAACACTTTTAAATGGAGCAGAGATAATCTTAGGATGTTGCAGTCTTTTTAATATTAAAAGAAAAAAAAGATTGTTAAGCATGTGAGTAAAATATCTCAGTTACTTCCATTGGCTTCAGAATAGCAAAATCAGAGAAGCCACTTCTGGGACTTCATGTAAAACCTTTTTCCACTTTTTACACAGAATTCTAGCACAATAGTCGGCAACCCAGTCAATTAACACATGCTACACACTGCAACATACTGTATTCGCTTCCTCATAAAAAATATCTGTATCCCAAAACCCTACACCAAAAGAATGTAATTTATGATGTACAACAAGGATTCCAAAGCTAGGAAGATCTATTTCTTGTGCATCTTAAAATTCACATAATGAACCAATTTTTAATTTCCATGTGATGTGTACTGAGTGCAGAGCATGTTTTTATTTATATGTGTATATTTATGTATATGTCTATGTGTATATATATACATATACACATCATATGGAAAAAAAGCTAGGTAATTAAAAATTGCATCATTATGTGTGTACATATATACATATATGTGCATAATCCTATGCACACATTCATACACATATCGTACATATATATATACATGTTTATTATTTCATATGGACAATATAAATTTTTCCAATTGATGCTGACTTAGCATGTGTCAGATGTACGCTGATGCAAATGATTTCTTACTTATACAGATGCAAGTGAGATCTGAACTAAGACTTCACCGAAAATACAAAACCACAAACCGAGAAACATATGCTGGAAACAGCCAGCTGCTTATTATTAGAACTACAACATCACCCCAAGCAATGGATACCATATACTGGTGAATGGATTTGAGTAAGACAGCTGTTAGTCTTTTTCTTAAATGAATTGAACTGCAACTTAAGTGCTCAGAGGGAATAGTATACTTTAGTTATCTTAGGCTTCAAACACCTAGGATAAAAAAGCTGATATTACAATTCCTAGCAGAAACTTGCAGCTTGCTTTTGTTTCTCGATTCTCATTACGATGAATAATGGAACCGGAAAACAAGTGAACTTCCCTGTACAGGAGAGGAAGAGGAAAGGCAGGATTTCCTACAAAGTCATTACCGTAACAGGAGTCCGTGACAGAGCAGGATGCTGCAAAATCTATTTGCAAGAAGGAGTCTTCATTGACAACTATGTCAGTGGTGACAACGTAGCGGGTGCTAGCTTTCTCAATGAACACTAGAGCATCCCCAGTAGAGCCACAGACTGGCATCTTTGTTCCACCAGGATGGAGCAGCCACTTTCTACTGTCCAGTGTGGTGAAATCGTCTTCTAATACTGTATTGCCAGAGATGTTTCCTCCAATAAGAATCTGAAACATTAGGAAAGGAATTGTTACTAAAAAGAAAAAACGTTTCGAAGTCTTTACAAACATACATGTGCCATAGCATCCTGGAAGAGGAAGAGATTTACTGAACTAAGCATATATATTCTGCTGGTCCCAAATGGACAAATTTACTTTGTAAAGATTCAGGTTATGAGGAAGGGGAATATCTTTTTCTTATAAAAGGGTCCTAAAGAGATCAGCTCAGCTATACAAATCTGAAGTTCAGGAGGGTGAACGCCATCCTGGATGAAGTAAAGCTGCTCACAAAAATAAAAATTGGTGGGAGCAAAGTGATTACACTGTCATTTTTCCTACTGACTGTTCAGCCCTACTATAATCTGGTGCACTACTGTCAGATTGCATCTGCTGATGGAACTGGGGAAATAGTCTGTTTTGCCATTGACCGGAAGACATCGGCATTTTACTATTCAACAGCAAGCAAAGTAGAATTAATTTTCATTTGTTATGCTGAATGCAGTTTCTGATTGTTCTGAACTAACGTAACTACATTCAATGAAGATACAGGAATGAAAGAATGAGGATTTTTTCATTTTTAAATGGAGGTGTGGGAAGCAAAATTTTGTAACCGCATCATTAAACGTGGCTGGGGGTTTGGTTTCTGTGTTTCTCCTAAGGACCTGAACTAACTTCTTTAAAAAAATTCATAAATATTCAAGCAAGTTGATCCTGGACAGCCCAATAACACTACTTAAGAGTGCCATCACTTTAGTGGAGTTTCTTGAGATTTATACCAAGTCATACAAAGCAATATAATAATCTTTATAGAAGCGAATCCCGAATATGAAATGAAACTTTGTTTTCAAAATTAGAAGATGAGTGTTTTTCTATAGTTTTTCCTATTACATTCTACCAAGTCAATTAGATATTTGGATAGATTTTAAATGAAGGGTTTTGAAGTTTGAACTCAGACTTGCATGTTGCATGGTAAGGCCTTTACAATGTGAACCTGTGGCTCTCCCCCACGTATGGGGCTTTCCTAGCTCCAAAATGGGCATTCAGCACCCTGCATGGAAATGGCGCATTAAAAACACAAAATTAGCAAACAGTAATTGTGCTCTATTATTTTCCTATATTATTATAACTCTGGAATATCTTTATAAAAAGCATTTTTCTTGTTTCAGTGAGATGACATATGCCAGCAAAAGGGAAACATTAAGACTGAAAACAGTCCAAAACTGCATTTAAAAAAACCAGCCCAGAGGATTCCTTACCTGGTCGATTACCCAGGGACTGTAGAAATGCCCATTCTCAGATGGTTGCCACCAGCGAAGCCGGGTGGAGCTGGAACGGGCCTTCAAGGGAATTTCCAGGGCGATGTATCGTCCCACGTTGCTGGAGTTACTGAAGAGGAACTCCTGGAGAAGGCTCCATGTGAGACCCCCATTGAGCGAATACTGCAGCAGCACAGGCTGGCTCCTGGGGTCTGGCACCCCCTTGCCGCATCCCAGTCTCATGAAGAACTGCACAAATCTAACAGGGGGAGCAATTACTGGAAAGATTTCTCTTCTGCAACATCCTAGATAACCAACTAGAGAGACTTGGAGTTTGTCTATTGACTAACCCCGTGATTTCTTGCTGTCAGAGTCAGCTTTGGGAGATCTTATGATTTCCTTTTCAAAGCCTCCAGCATATAAGCAGACAGACAGGTGGGATGACAAAAATTCATTTTGCCTGTGTGGTAGTTTGCTAGGCAGAAGAGGCTGAACAAAGCAGTTCATTTATGTTTGGAGCTTTTGTCAGCGTAGCAGATGGTGTTGCAAATATCAGAAACATAATCCTGGGTGAAATTTTTACCCTTGTAGCCCATCAGTACAGATTTAAGTGGCAGAAAAGCAACAGTGCCCTAAGTAGATCATCATTTGCTATGAATCTGCTGAGATGCTTAGATTCAAAATAAGCATCCCGGTTTTCCATTGGCATAAATTAGAGAAAATCTGGACAGGAGAACAAAGCGTGTTTCACTTTCAGGGATCATTTTGCCCATTTAGCTAGCCTGGGAAATTTGTCTAAATCACACCACTTAAATGCGTCAGCTTCCCTGAAGCCAGCCCAAGCCACCTAGGGACACCAGCGCTTTCATCCCCTATTTAATCGGCTTCTCCAAAGCAGCACAATAGGCTTGTATCAAACTGCAAAATTCGTCCTGTTAGCTGATGCTCGTCAATGGCTCTGCTAGGCACTTGGAGTGGAGGGAACCGCTGCTGTAATGATATTTACCTATGGGACTTGCAGGGATATTACAAGTATTAATTTATGTTTGCACAGCTTTTGTACAGCTGTAGAGTGTCTTATCTATTCTAATTATTATTTCATTAGTGCTGCCTGGCTCATGGTTAAATGAAACGGTGCAAAAGAAGTTTTGTATCAAAAGTCTTGCTTTGGTTTGATCTGCAGGTAGATCCACTGGGAGTGGAGGCTGCAGAGATGCTGGGCAGACAAAGCTTCAGTAAAACACCAGATCCGCAAGTCAATTAATTCTGGTCCTCGCTGTGACTCACAGTTCCTCTTGCTACTATATATAACTTCTTTTGCTATAGATTATATCCACCTCCACGTCCCAGACATAACATATTGCTCGTGCTGTAAAGGAGCACTGGGGACCCTCATGGATCAACATATCAACTGTAATAGATTGGATTCATTGCTGGCAAGTCTTTGTGCCTCCTCAGATTTACTCCGACATCCACCACATAATTCAAAGGAAATAAGCCCAGGTGACCTCTTCTCTGTTGAATCTGCTCTCTGTGGATTGTTATTCTTTTATCTGCATTTTTACTAATATAGTGATAACCCACTTAAGTATAGGTAACGTAACATCTAGGAGATTAAAAAGTCAAGTAATTTTAAATATCTCATCCCACAGATATTTTGCAAAGGCTCTGCCTATTTTTAAATGGAAAAAAACAAGTTTTCTTGTCAATCTAGTAACACTAAAATGTGTGGATATTCTTCTAATAATTCAGAAGTTAAAGGATTTGATCAGATGCGATACATAAAATATGCTGTCCCTACTCGTATTTCATGCTGTGCAGTTTCAGCTACTGGTATCACCATGGTCATAGAATCATAGAATTATTTAGGTTTGAGAAAGACCTTTAAGATCCTCGAGTCCGACATTAATCTTACACAAGTCCACCACTAAACCATGTCCTAAGCACCTCATCTACACGACTTTTAGATACCTCCAGGGATGGGGACTTGACCACTTCCCTGGGCAGCTCATTCCAGTGCTTGAGAACCCTCTCAGAGCAGAAATTTTTCCTAATGTCCAATCTAAACCTCCCCTGGTGCAACTTGAGGCCATTTCCTTTCATTTTATCGCTTGTTACTTGGGAAAAGGGACCAACACCCACCTGGCTACAGCCTTCTATCAGGCAACTGTAGAGGGCAATAAGGTCTCCCCTCAGCCTCCTCCAGGCTAAACAACCCCAGTTCCCTCAGCCTCTCCTCACAGGACTTGTGCTCCAGACCCCTCACCAGCTTTGTTGCCCTTCTCTGGATACACTCCAGCCCCTCAATGTCCTTCTTGTAGTGAGGGGTCCAAAACCGAACACAGTATTCAAGATGTAGCCTCACCAGTATACTGTCCCCTGTGTTAAATCCTTTAAAATATAGATGCGATGGGAGTGGATAAAGGATTGCAGAGACCACTCGCAATCCCCAAGTGTTGAGCATGGCTTGCAGCACCAACACCACTGCTCAGCTCAGAAGAAAAGGGGAGGTTTTAATGTGACTGCTGAGTCTAGTACCTTTGGGAAGTTCTATTACTACTATTACAGAAACACTGGTTCTCATCATTCCTTGCATAAATTGAAACCTCTCCCCAGGTGTGTTGTACTTTGCAGGTGGCCGATAGAGTCAGCCTGGAAATTAAGAAAATTGCACTACAATTTCTTTAGGTTGCTGAAGAGCAGTCCCCAGCAATGCCGTTGCAGTCTGCCTTGCTATTCAGAAGAGAGCATACAGTTATTTGTTGATAACTATGATTTTATATAAGCATATACAAGGAATTAAACGTACTGCTTTGTTTTCCTTTTACTAAGACAGAAGTCATTTATCTCCATATAACACCTGGAGGTCAATGTATGCAAATCCAGCTACAGACTATCACAGAGAAGAGATAAATTATGGTTCTTTGAACATGAGCAATAAGGAAAACATGTCATTTAGTCTAATGGAGCAACTTACAAGATCTCTTGTATCTTTTGTTAAGCAATCTTTTAATTTCAAAAACGGTCTAGGAAATCAAATTAGTGCAGAGTATTGATGTTTGTGTTTACAAACTTCTGAAAAAAGTTTGCTGTGAGTAATCTCGCAAATTCAGTGCAAGGACCTCTAATATTACACCTCACTGAGGGCTGACTAATTGTTTATCTAAAAAATACAATGGTTAGAAATTAGGCATGTTTATTGACCATGAGGCTCTGCAATTAAACCATTATTTAGAGATTCAGTGCTAATGAAGACAAGTCAGAAAGAGATAAAGTGCCTATTAAAGCGCTTCCCACAGAACATTAGGGAGGAGTAGGGTGTTTACAAGAGACCAGTGGAGAAAAGTCTTGGAGAAAATGCAATCTCTCCAAAGTGATAACATAAGGATATAAGCTAAGATACTGAATAAATTAGAAAACCATGCCTATTTGTTAGCATGCGTGCAGTTAGGATGTGGTTTCATTTATATTACTGTAATTTTTTTTTTTAATGTGGTTTGCTCAGTATGTCTCACTCATCGAATATCTCCTCTGCAGGCTGTAACGATACAACATAATCTCTAAATACACTAAAAATATTTGTTTTTCAATTGCTGTGCTCAGTGTAGCTGGTGACAGCTTGATGGGAATTTCTCAGTGAATTATTGGAAACAAATGTGCACAATAAGAAGACAGTAAGCTTCAGAAATGAAGGAATTATGAGGCGATGAATATAAGAGTTATATTGGCAGCAGATACTCCTGTTTCAGCAATGGCTTGTAATACACCAAACTGTAAGACAAGCAGAACGTGTGGTGTGCAATCGATTTCTCACGTTATGCATTTAAGAAACAAAAACTTGCATAAACTACTGAAGGTGTGGCATCAGATCCTGGACTTCTTACTCAAGGAAAAAAGCAACACTTAAATGGTTAATCCCATTAAAGGTCAAGTTAAATTTAATTTAAAATAGTAACAATGATTAAAAAGGAATATTTGCTAGAGTAAGGACCGCAGAATGTATCAGCTTGCCTTTACTACAGAAGTATCACGTATGTATTATTCCTCAGTGTATTATTTCTTCGGTGAAATCCTGAAAGAACTGTGTTACCTGGCTTGTGACAAATCTAGGTCTCGAGTCATCAGCATACGTAAGCCTTCTTCATTAAAGAAAAGGTTGTTTCCTCCAGACATGATACCACATTTCCTTGATGGCTTTCCACCACTCACAAGCAGGAATCTATCAGACTCCAGCTGACCTGAATACACAGAAATACATATTTATGATTTACTTTGAAGTGCTCCTTCTGCACAAGTATTATTTCCTGAGGAAGAGAGCTAAATGAAATATTACACACAGAGTGAACAAATATCCAGTGTTTCCAATGCAATGTTTTCTAGAAAACTGTCACATATCAAAATAAAATAAACCCATAAGTATGAAATTTGGGGTCTTGGTCTCCAGTTATTCACAGGATTTTCCACTTTACTTCATTTTTCTTAAGATAACAACACAGTACCCAGGTCTATAAAGAAACTTTGAGTGTCATGTGGTAGCAAGCAAGCAAGGGCTGGCAAAATTTAAAATGAACAGCAGCACCTATGAAGGGGTGAGTTTGGTTCACAGGTGCTGCTTTATTCAAAACGTGCTCTTTGTGCCACGCTTTCTAGCAGAGGAAACCTTGAGGCAGTTTTAGAGCTATGCATGTGGATGCTGTGTGTGCTCAGGCACACACGAGGGCTGAGTTCCCTCCTGGCATCGCTCGCTTGGGGCCTGCCATGCCTGCCAAGTGGTGGCCCTCACTGCTGAGATGCATGGTCTGCTCTGAAATGACATTTACCGTATTAAGGACACTTAGATTTCCCTTGTAGTGAGAAACAACGAAAACTTAAAGCCCCCTGTTGTTTGCATTACTTGCATACATTCTGTCTATACTAAAGTCAAACTACCATCAAATCAACATTTTCTTCTAAAATTATTTTCTATATGCAGTTTCAGTTAATTCTATTTTGGTGAAGATTTTG
This sequence comes from Egretta garzetta, assembly GCF_000687185.1. NCBI lineage: Eukaryota > Metazoa > Chordata > Aves > Pelecaniformes > Ardeidae > Egretta > Egretta garzetta. Next base: position 1,409,247 of record NW_009260125.1, read on the forward strand.
TATTCCAGCATTAACAACTTCACAAAGAGTCAGACACTCCAAACCAGGCAACTGATAGCCATCAGCCATTCACAAGCCGTGCTTGAGAATGTCATCTGAACTACTTGGTTCATGGGAGTAGTCCCACAGCATAAATTAAAATCAAAAGCTGTGAGGAAGACTTTGCTGTCTCATCCCTCGAGCCTTGTGTTCCGTGGACAGGCAGAATTCAGACCAAAAAAAGAGAAGAGATACCTTCAAAATCATCCTTAAGGAAGTCAGAGTTCTTGGTACTTATTTTGCAGGTTGGCCCAGAGTACCCGGGGTCACAGATGCACTTTGTGCCATTGACACAGCTGCCGTGCCCGTTGCACATCTCCTCGCACTGTGGGCCGATGTACACGTTGTCAATGGCCCAGGTCACTGGCTGGGATCCAGCAGGATAAAAACCTTGGTACCATCTGAACCTTGCCAACCTGCGAAAGGCATAAAGTGTACTTACTTTAAATAATAGTTCCATCTTTTTTTGTATTCCATATATATACACCATACTGTCCATATCTATAGTACCCTTTCTGTTAGAGTTGTCTTGATAAATAGCTTAGTTCTAGAAACTGACTGCTATATCTAATTCTTTCAGTACCTCATGCATCTCTATGCTGACATTCTACCCATGTACTGACAGAAGTACAAATAACATTATTCATTAGTTGTAATACCAGAACAGAATGTTAGACTTGGAAATGGGAGTTGAAATCTAACCACTCTTCTCGCCATCATTTGTGGGGTGGGTGAATGGCTGTGGTCTGACAGATTTCCTTCTGCTTTGGCAGACTCTCCTGGAGAGTGAAATCCTACTTCAGGTTGCCACCCTGCCCGCAGGGAGACCACCTGTGGAACTGGGGTGGTAAGATCTCACCCTCAGTTACATGGAAAGAAAACATCATCTGCCATGTCACCAGGCATTCAGCTTGCTTTCAGGCAGCTTAATCTTAAAGCAGACTGATATTGCAAGTTGTTAATTTAAACTGTGTTCTCCTTTGGGTGCTGTCCTGTCATTTTTAATTTGCTTCTTAAGTGCTATTCACATCGATGCTACGTGCAAAGAGGAACCTACTGGGGAAGGAGGGAAGACAAATCAAGCAGGGGGGAAACACTTGAGAGACTAATTTTATTCCCCAGTGAGAAAACGTTTTAAAGGATGAAGGAAACCAGAATAGTGAGAAGGGGAAAGCACTTAATTGCATTGCATGTTTAATGTGTCTTGTTAGAGATATCTAAATGCAGTAGGTGAATCAATAGCACAGGTTGGTGACAAGGTTTTTTGTTTGTCCTTTGCTAAAGAATTTTTATGAGGGGATGCAGGTGATAAGGGATTGCTGATGGGTTGGGACACTACTAACAATTTCAAGAAAGATACCCAAGAACCAGAGTCCTGCTGGAAGTCAAAACCATTGATTTGAGTGTGCCCTGAGCTGAAAGACACAAATGTGAAGCTGGAGGTGTTGTAAGCTCCTCTTCAGAGGAGCCCCACAGGCAGGATTTGTTCCACCCCTGAGGCACATCAGCTCCTTCTCTCAGGTATGGGTGAAACATGGCTCGTATCTAAAGCAGAGTGAAATACCAGTCTTGCTGAAGTCAGTTGGTGTTTCTTCACTGACTCAGTAGGTCCCGGGCTTTTCCTTCAGGACATAACTGGAATACTAACTCATAGTTACAGCTATCTGCTGAGAACATATATTAATTTCCAAAATAACATGTGTAGTGGAAATAACTAAAAACTTCCTCATCTTCATTTAAATATAATCTCTTGACACTTTGTGGACAAAAAGGCTGGGTTTTTTTTTTTTAGAATTACACAAGGAGTCAGGTTTGGAGTTTTTTTCTTGTTATTCCAGTGGATTCCAGTGGAGACAATGCCCCTTCAGCCCTCTGGCCCAAGAATTTCACGGCACCGAATGCTCCATGGAAACTGCTCTGCACTGCTGAGTTTGGCGGGCTATCAGCAATTGGCTTCTGGCCTGGCGTGTTGGGGAATGGATAGGCGGGAAAGCAGGCAAACGGGACAGAAACAGAAGCAGAGGACTAAATCGAAATAACTGGAAGATTTAAATGAATTAGGCATCTGCACAGTCAAAATTTTCATTTGGAGGGGTGCATTGATAGTTGCGTAAAGGGTCAAACAATTCTTTTGGGCAAAAACAGAAGGACAAATGAGCTGCTGCGGGAGATGGTTACCTATTCCAAGCTTGAAATGTTACCTGTCATAAACCAGAAAATTCAAGTTTAAAATTTAAACATTTTCTTAAATTATTAAACATCCAGGCTTTCCAGACTTGGTTCCAATCTCTTATATAGGTCTTCTCATACATTTAGAGGCATGTATGGGGCCACTTATTCAGTGGAGGGCCCATCGCATGCAGCAGTTTCATAAATGCTCAGTCTCATAGTTGCACGGACTCATCAAGTTTCATAGTTGTGTGGCTCATTTTCATTCATACATGCTACAGTTTAATCCATAATGATGTCATCTTTTACATAAACTGAGTTGATGCTAGAAGACAGTTTTCCCTGAAAAAGTAAACAGTACTGTTTTATAGTTTGAAAAGTTAAATACTATTATACCGGCTAGCACATACTCTTTTTCTGTGCTATGTATCTGTTATCATCCAACCGGATTTGTTCCACAAACTTTAAGTTTCTAAATGACTGCAGCAGTTAATTTCTTAGAATGAGAGAACTTCGCAGCTACAAGAGACCTCAAGTATTTAGATCAATCCATTTCCTTACTGAAGCAGAATCAGGTTTATACTAGCTCACATTTTACTGCATTTTCTAATGAATCTCAGATTTCATGCGGGAATATCCTTGATGAATTCAAACGGCTAATGCGCTGCAGTAAAGAGCAATGAAGGAGCTTTAGAGATAGTCAGTTTTGCGTTCATTTTACTGTGCAAACCACTTCCATAAAAATGTCACCTATATATGGATAAATAGGAAATTATCTGTGGTTATTCTACATTAGCATCAGGCACAACATATTTTTGGGAATCATCTGAACACTAACTGACATTCAGGACAAAAAGCAGAGTAAAACTGGTCATCTGGTCTGCTCTGGTGCTGCAGTTCTTATGGGCTGCTCTTGTGCTGGGAGAACATTTTGGGTAGAAAACAGAAATAAAACCAAACCAACAAGCAGCTGGGCAGGAATAGGAGCTGGACACTTACCCACAGAGGTGCAGTTTTCCAAAGTGAATGACTTCCCTTCTCCAGCCCTGGGTGGTGCCCGCGTAGTAAGTGCTACTTGGGTGATGCTCAGTGGAGCACAGGGAGCTGAGGTGGCTGCTGCTGCTGTAGCACAAGGGGAGCAGGAGGTGCCAAGTTGCCCCCAGGTCTCGTGAGAACTCCAGCTTTACCGGGTCAGCAGAGGAGCTATCAGTGGTGCAGCCGATATTTATCTGGGAGCCAAGACATGAATTGCAGAAGATGACGGAGGGCAGATTGTGGGACACCTAATCACTCTTCATCTTAGCCAGCCTTCCCCATTTGGCACAGTATTTATTTAGCACAGGAAAATGGTGATTTGGGAACTTATTTGACAACTGGGATGATGCACTCAGGACACTCACGTGGACATGAACTCTTGGGCATTGCCCTACCTGTCCATGGGCATATCGCACTCTGGCTTATCATAAAATGGATGTAATATGAAATCCCCAACTACTTCTACTGAGAGAAAACCATAAAGTTAATCAGGCAAAATCACAAAGGAGAGCTGCTAACATTGCTGGAGCAAATGCATCAGATCTTGCAGTCCTCTGGCAGGGACTGAAGTAATCACAGAGCCAAAAAATGTGCATTTTTAAAACCAGAAATACTAAAAAAAAAGTGGAAACAAATTTTTTGTTAAATTGCTGAGCTGCACTATGGTCTTCTTTTATCTTACACTTCCCGCCCCAAAAAGCTTATGCCACAGTGTGTGTGGTATCACTTCAGTATGTTCCTCGGCTTTCATACTCACTACCCATTTGCCCACGTATGGGCAAAGGGCAAAGCCACAGGAGACAGCATTAAAAGGGTATTATAGCTGGATTGGATTTAGATTCAATGTCACACCAAAATATAGTTTGGCAGTGTCAAACTTCTCAGAGTGTTCTTACAAGATTCCTGATGTAGAGAACAACAGAAAAGGCAGAAAACATGTATGAACAGCAGTTGTACTACTAAAAAAATACAAAATTGCCCCCATGCAAATTAGTCTACTTTTCTTTCACACTGATAGCAAGATATTATTTTAGTTTCAGATTGGTTATATAAAGAAGAGGAATTTGTTCCCTTACAGGATGACTCTGTCATATAAAATAAGATGTACTGTACTTACCATACAATAAATAAAAACCCATTGCTGATGAAATACACAGACTGTACTAAAACTATGAAACATTTTGGGTTGTTTACATATCTTTGTAGCAGAAAATAAGTGTCTTTCCAACATACTACTCTGCAATGAAAATCTATTTCTAAACCCCAGTAATACTTAGAACTGTGCATGAATGTTGAAAATGTATCCTACATCAAATTTCCTTCATCACTCTTCAGTGCACATGAGTCCCATCAACCTACATTGGACTAGAAGGGTTGTCTACTCATCTGGAAGCTTAGAGAGATGCTTGACCCGGTATAATTTTTGACTCTTGAGACACGGAGAGAAACTCTACTGCATTATGCATAACTTCTTCATTTACACTAATGTCCTCAAAAACGTGAGCTGAAAACAATGTTCTTACCACATATGGAAGTAAGCGTGTAGATTTTATGAGGTTAATGCTCTGAAGACTTATTAATATCTTAAAGTGACCTCAAACATTTTTGTTCTACAGGCTGTAATCTATATTTTAAAACAGAAAATGGTTTGCATTCAATAATTTATGACGTAGTCGCATGACAAACTGAAGCATGCATGAGTACACAGCTAAACCTAGTTTTCTTGGAAAACCCTTACTCCTTTGAGTAATTTTTTATAAACTGGTATCATTTGCTGTTTAATGCTACAGCATGCTCTATCTTTGTCAAAAGCATCCTGGTAATTGTGGCATGGTGATTTACATGAAAGATTCTTTTACAATTTCTTAATGACGATATAATGATCCCTCTAAAATAATACATACTAGGCTAAATGGTTACTCCCATCAATAGCTGCCCTAGCCAACACACAGTTTAGATTTTCAGATAAACCAGAAACACAATTTACTTTAGATTATGTGTTGTCATTGGGGTACCCATTTTCACTGACTGTATGAGAAACACAAAAAAATATGCTCCTTATTCATGACCTTTAGATAACTTGAGAGCCCTGGCACTCTGAGAAAGAACCACCAGGGCAGTTAAACCAACATGCAGAGAAAATTAATCTCTAAATAACTTGAGAGCCCTGGCACTCTGAGAAAGAAGTTAAACCAACATGCAGAGAAAATTAATCTCTATTGTCACAGATGAAGTCATAGCTGCCCACTGCGTCAGCTTGTGGAAGTGCTGCACACTTATTCTGAGCAGGCTGTGAAGTGGCAATCCAGACCTTCATTATATTTTGATGCTCATCATCTTGTCTGCCAGTGATAACTCTCCAACTTGTAGGACATGGACTTTAATGCTATCAGTGCAAGTATACATGCATGGACAAAATAGTAATTTAGGCAAGAAAACAGAAGACTTTGAAGCAGAAATTTCCCTTGTCTGTGTGTTAAAATCTTCATGATACACCCACATGGGGGAAAATAGTATCAAAGCAATTACAGGGGAAATTAGACAGACTTCTCTGCTTGGCAATCATAACAGCTAGCAAATACACAAAAGTAGAACCTGAAAGAACAGAAATCTCTAAGCAAAAGGCAAAGTAACTTTCTGAGGACAAGTACCTCAAATTGGATGATAGTGTTTTCATTTACACTCAGATCCCTTGTTGTAATGGAGTGTTCTCCAACCTCATTTGAAACAAATACCATAGCCGAATCTTCTTCCCTGTAAAAAAAGGAAAGGGGTGCTTTAGATTCAGTTTATTACAGAATCACTTTTTTCTAATGTATTGCTGAGAGATGCTTACGGAGCTCCCTTAGATGAATATGGGCAATAAAGCCCAATGTTTCCACCAGGATAGAAAAACCAGTTGTCCTCTTTGGGACCAAAGTCAAATGTATCCAAAAGGATCATGGGATTCTTTAGGTTATTTCCATCAATAATGAAGTCATCAATAATCCAGATTTCTTCTTTTTTGCCTACAAAGAAAAGGGGAACATTCCTATTAAGACCTAAATACTACTATTATTAGAGAGCAGAATAGCAGCTGGTATTTATGGATTACATTGACAAGAGGGTGCTTCACTGTTTTCATTTTCCATGCTCTGCAGTCTGACCCTACAGAATAAACTTTTATTCCTCTAAAATTTACAGAAGATGCAGAAAACTGAAGAGTGAAAAACTGCTGTGGAACAAGTATCTTCTGTTTAAATCATGTTTACTTTGAAATTCAAGCATCAATGTCTTCTTTAATTAAGAATCATCTAAATGAGCAGTTGCAGGATTTTTTTGTTCTGCACCTTTTTCCTTGCACTCAGCAGCCTGGACTTGTCTGGCAAGAGCTCTTTGAGAGAGAAGGAAACTCTGAGTGACCTTCTCTCCAACGGATTATGAATTCAAATGTGTTGCAAAATTGGTGCTTTCAAACTGCAGCGGAAGGATTAGATTACCAGATCTCTTGTGCAACTGTTTTTTAAATCTATCTAAAAGCCTTTGTGTTGATCAGAGAAAGTTAAATGGCTTATTTTAAGTGAAATTCCTACTTAAGGTTAATGTCTGCAAGAAAAGTTTAGTTAAACATTTTAGGCAGGACCCATCAGAAGAATGAACTGGAACTGGATTCTCAGGACCGGATTTGAATTTGCTTTTTATTAGAGGTGTGCTAGGCACTTGCCTGCATGAAATAAGTCTTCGCGCTATCACTGTGTCTAAATGATCACTGGAATTCTTTAGAGCCCTTAATGTCAGCTCCTGCCAGAGATGTGCTTGGAGTAACTGAGAGCAGAGGAGAGATTTCTTCAGCCAGCACATCTCCTGTAATCAGGAGGAGGAATGAGCTGCATTACCCTTGCGGTTTTCTACAGTCCCTTACAATTTAATCAAAAGATTAACTGCTCACTACATACCCTTTCTAAATGGGTTTTTAATGCCTAGTTAATTCTGAGCAAGGTAGGCCCAGTTCCCATTTACACTTGGGACACTTTTGTATAATTGGCGCATTCTAATGGGGCCTCAGTGTAAATGAGAATCAGGTCCATTAAAAATAATGAGAAGAACCTGAGTGAAGTTAACTTTATTGGTGTTGCTTGATCCCCCAGTCCCTCCAGGACCAAAGCTGATAGTCTTCCACACATAGTCAAGGGGTATCAGGTTAAAGTACTTTCACTTTAAAGCTTACAGCAGCTTTATATGGTAAACATAATCCTGTGGTAATTTTAATTGAAGGAGCTCAAATATAAGAAAACATGATTTAAGAGTCTCTGTTATTGTTGAGTTCAAAAGTCTAGAGTCTAGCCTCTTACGGATGCTGAGCTGCACAAGTGTGGACCCGGAGTCCCGCGGGTGTCTCTCCCTTACCGTTGTTGTAAGGTTGCCAGAGCCTGAACCGTGTTGCATTGCTTTGGGCTGCGTAGGGCAGAGGAACGTTAATAAAGAGGACATCCGTAGTCTGCGTGAAGTAAAACTCATCTATCAGGTGCCAAGTGATGCCACCATTGACAGAATATTGCAGCAGGATGGAATGAGACCTCTCGGGGGTGCCTGGAGGAGAGAGGACATGCACTTATGTTCATTATAACCCGGTTATAAAAAGCAGTGGCTCAAAAACAGTTCTTCAAGTGTGAATACAATTAGGTTACTTTGACATCTATTACAGAGTATGGGCTTGCTTTAACAACAACTTAAGCTGTTGAGAGGTTATATGTGTATTATACATCTTCCCGTGCTTTCCCTTGCTTGTCTGTCTGCAAAATGCTAATGTATTAGGGGCTAAATTTACATTGCTGTTCACTATATGTATGGTCACAGGTAATTTGCTTAGATGAGAAGCTATCTCAATGTTTTAACTTTTTAAATTAGAACAAGCCAACTCCTTCTACCACAGACAATTTCAGTAATTCAGTATTTATTTGATTATTGTTCCCAGGTACCAGACATTATCATCACCATCTGTAGCACCCACAGATAAAGACACAGTTCTTATCCTCATGAATTGATAGTCCATGGCTCTGACTGCAGACACTGATATGAGCATATTCATGCCCAGAAATCATGTAATTGATATAAAGCGCTGAAGATCTTTATTAGCGTGTTTTAACAACAACAACAAAGCAATATTCTGTGCTTTTAGCTGGGGCTAAAAATCAGTAGTGGAGCTGAGACTAAAATTGCTGGGTTTTCAGACAAATTTATGCTCTCGACTCCTCTGAGCATAGTGCAGGAACAATGATGGCAGCTCCCTAAAAACTCTGTATGAGGGGACGAACAAGCAGCAGAAAAGGACTAGGGGAGAGTTTCTTAATCCCTGCCTCACTGTGTGTTCCTGTGCAAGTTTCTCCCATGTCTCACTCTTAAATTAACCAAATTTGTTGAAACCAAAGCACCTGCTGTGCAGGCTCCTGCCCCACTCTGCCCCAGCACGAAGCCTCTCTTCCACCACCACGTGTGGAACAGAGCAGGGAGGAGGCATCTAAGTCGGGAGCTGACTTCAGTTTATCTCTGGCAATTAACAGTAAACAACACACTGCTCCTAACACTTACAGCTGAGATGTGCTCAGCTATATTAATTTGCATTCTACATTACGGGGAATGTTGGGAGTAAGTCCTGGATCCAGGCCTAGGGCTAGCAAGCCATATAGATTCAATGAGAAAAGATTTCTTCTGGAGTTTCACTGCTTCACCTCTTGTGGGCCAAAATCCAGCCTTTGGCTATTCCTGCCTTTCAGAATGATGTTTTTACTCATTGTATTTTTTAGTATTTTTGGCAAGGATCATATATAGAAATATTTCCAAGGCATAGCTTTGTGAAAGAAGTGTTCACAAAGATTTTGCTTTTAAACATGAAGTATTGGGCATTTTATTGTTCTGGGACATGCTATGTTACTGCAGCTCTTATTGTTTTTCCTCTCTTTTCCATAAAGTACTTACTTAAAAATATTAATAAATAGCCAAGTATATATGATTAAATGCTTATTAAACAGAATCCAAATTAATTCAGAAAGAGCTACACTTTTACTTGCCCATAAGAAGATTTGGCTAAGATATTTATTTATCAAGACTATTTTCACGCTGTCCTTTGGCAAATGGCCAGTCCCAGGGTGCTCAGCTTCCCGCAGAAGCTATGAACATCTTTTACCTTCCACCAAAGGGAGAGGCGTTTTTGCATGTTGAGAGTTCAGTGTTGAAGTGCTGGTTCTACAAGCAATGCTGGGAGAAACTTCTGAGACTGCATGGGAGTGACTCAAATGCTCAGCCAGGTTAGTGGCTCTCTACCGTGTCACTCCTGACTGGGATAAAATTATTTTGCAAGGCCAGAGATGGCAGGGGCTTGGAGCAGGGTAAGACTGAATCATTGGCTTGAATGTGCTCGTACTAAAGAAACTGTCTCAAGCGCGTTACACCAACTTGTAAACTTGGCTTGCAAAGTCTGACTATTCATACACAATTAAACAGAATTATGGGGTTTTAGTCATCTCTGTGATCCCTACTAAGAAGCCAATGGTAAGAGCTTTTAACGCAGTGGACTGAAACTTGAAAATTAAAAGCTCTGGATGGGGTTTTAGTCATCTCTGCGATCCCTACTAAGAAGCCAATGGTAAGAAGCAGTGGACTGAAACTTGAAAATTAAAAGCTCTGTAGTTCCTCATCTGCCCCTTAAGTAATGTACTGTAGGCAGCATTTTATGACGTTAAAAACTGACAAATTCATTTTCCCCAACATACAGAAAAATCTCTAAAAATTTTGAGCTATTTTGCTTCTCTCCTGCTCAAAGACTGTGCTAGCTCTGCTGGTTTTCATACCCCCACAGTTTACTCTTTTACTGCACAGGCGGTCATGTAGGCTGGTAGCAAGGTAGGGATGATACAGAATCTCAAACAAGTTCCCATCTTATCTACCATAAACTGACAATCGTGTACACTGAAGTTAAAAATGTAAATCCATATTATTTTCTGTGATGCTACTATGTGTGAATAAAGCTAGAGAAGTGATAGGAAATAAACAATGATCTTACCTTTGGCAATAAATTTAAATGAAAACTGGATGTACATGGTATTAGTGCAATCTAGATCTCTTGAAACAAGCATTCTCAGGCCTTCCTGCAAATAGAGAATATACAGTGTGAGTCTCAATTCCCATTATTGAAGATGCTCTGCAGCTTACTCTTGTCTGGATGTTGTCTGTTACAGACTGCCGGTGGCAGCGAGAGAGGTAGCGCTCTGTCCCACACCTTCTCCCAGGCGGAAAATGGGGATAGCAATAGTCTTGGCAAAGTGAGCTATAGTGATGGAAAGGGCTAGGAATGGGGGTGTGTCACCACCAGTGGCACAGCTATGTGATCAGGTGCAGACACAGGGTACGGCTCATCCAGTTCATGCTCTGAACCACTGGGATGTGATCTGATCTGCAAGCACAGTAGCTGACTTACTCAGACATTAAGTCCAAGCTAGTATACCCATTTTGGGGGCAAACTGGATAGCAGCCAAGCACCCTAATTTCCAGGTGGAAAGACTCCTCTCTAGGAGATTTTTTCTGTGCCTCAAAAAATATTTTCTACAAGTATCCTCTTCTGGGACAACCTCTTGACTTAGAGCAGTATGGAAAGGAGCAGACAGGAAACCTCATAGTGACCCCTCAGGTCCTGTCCACCTCTATAGATGAGCTCAATGTTGTGTGGATCCTGGGGCCAGAGCCGGGCCCTGTTCTGCAGAGATCTGGCAAACTCCACCTCACAGAGCTTCCCTCTTTCTCAGACCCATTCCCCCAGGGCAAAAACCTGCAGGAACAACCAATCCAAGTTTTAGACAATTCACGTCCGTTATTTGTAATTTAGATGATCTAAAGAGGTTGAACTGGAGTTAAGATTTTGCAAAGAACTATTTCTAAAGAATTCACTTTTACACCCAAAGTTATTAAACTTTGCTTTTTCAGGGCACCTGAATTCACGGTGTCAAATGAAGACTCACGTGTGAGCCTAAAATTTATGTGCTTATGTGAATACATGTCTTTCTATTTATGTGTTTTGATGAAGACCTGAGAAGTTCAGAATATATGATATTTCCTGGCATTTTTTAACCTGTAATTAAAAAAAAAAAAATCCTTAAAGAGCTAGAAAACTTCAAAATGACAGAATTAAGTAAAACACGGGCTAACTACATAAACACTGATTACATAGACTGCAGTGCTGACTAATCTATATTATTCAAAATATTCAAAAGCCAATCAGGGGATTTCAAGACATAAACCCCATTGATCATAATGTGGACCATATTTCCCAGTCACTCACTTGGCCTCAAGAATCTCAGCCGCAGAGTTTCATTCTTTGCCTTTCGTGGTTAAGGAGGAATTTATATACAAGTGAAAGTAATAGCCAACAAACAGATGAAACCCATTTGTTCATAAAAAACAACTGTGACAAACATGGTGCATATTTAGGGCAGGAAAAGACAAGAAAAAATGAAAATGTCAAATTCTAGCCTAAAGACTTTGACATAAACATATGGAAGGAAAATGAAAAAAAATTACTTTCTGTTTTTAACTCTACTGAGTTTTATTCATTTTTTCAATGTAAGTAATCTCTGACCCCTTTAAAAATGAGAGCTGTTCCAGACTTGATGGTGTCACCATTCAGGTTTCCCCTCTCAGCACCGTAGACCTCAGGCCAAAGGTCTGGATGCAAGTTACCATTGAAATCATCCTTCAGGACAGACGGAAGAGGAATGACAGGGACACAGTACGGACCACCAAAGCCTCTGTCACACCTAGCAACAAATTGGGAGGAAAAGGTGTTATCCATCTGGCCCAGGTAAAGCACAACATCCTTTCTATGAAGCAGGTTAAGCAGGTTGCTACTTACACACAATGCCCTGCGTCACAGATGCCGTGGCCTGAGCACAGCCAGGGGCACCCTGTAGCCAGGACCACATTATCAATAGCCCAGGAATCAACACCAGAAGCATAGTTGAACTGAATCCATCTGAACCGTGTTCTGGGAGAGCTAGAGAAAACAGAGTGAATGTATTTCAGGCTTCAAAATGTCTGCTCCACAAAGTGCCAAATAATAAAGAAAATCCCATAGACTTCAGGAGAACAAAAGCAGATTAATAAGTGGGAGACTCTGTATTTAGAAAAGACTCATATTCCAGCTGAAACTGGAAGTTTCACTTTCTCAGGTTAGTTTTCAGGCAAAATTCCAGCAGACTCTAAAGGAAGGTGTCCCAGGTGAAAACTGAGAAAGTCAACATTGCTGTGACTCTTGCTGGTCAGCACAGCGGTTGTGCAGCAACTATTAGCTACGTTAGCATTCAACATCTCCACGTGTTGCTAGCAGAGTTAAATCAGTAAATTAAGAAGTAATGAAAGTTCATTTATACTAAACGTTGTATAAAGAAAAAACAATGGTTCCATATATTAGGATATATATGTATAAGGATGTATGACTTTGTATGTACAAACATGCATATGTGTACACAATGCCGTAATTGCTGACTGCCTTGTTATCCTCAGATGAGGAAAGTATTTTGGAAAAAGAGATCTGTCAAGGTGCTACAGGTTAGATGATCTTGGATTTGGTTAGGCAGGAAACGTGCTGTGGAGCTGATCCTGGAATAACACAGAGAATTGCCCTCTGACTTTGACAGGATCAGGATCTCATTATAGTTGTGAAGAAGATGCATCGTCCTCTGGAGTGAACTATGGAATTAGAAACCAAGAAGTGAACCCCAGTCCTGGTTCATTTACTGTGTGCCCATTTTTACCACCGTGTTTTCTCAGTGATGAAATTTACAGAGGTATATGTGTAGGGTGCTTTGATGAATTACAGAACTATTCAGAAAAATCGTAAGCAGTATCATCAGCATCTGTTGTTTCTAAACTACTGCATGGTTTTATTCAGAGAGACAGATGCCCACATATCTGCCACATCCATTTACAACCATGTGATACCACTGGGAGGCAGGCAGAACTCTCCTCCCAGTCAAAAGGGTGGAGGTGGCACATCCAGCAACATGCGTTTTCATTTACCAAATGTCGTAATTAACATGCCTAAATCTTGGATGACAAATAACATTATAACTTATGTGCAATGACAGAAAGTACTTTTATATGAAAAGATGGGTGAGTGCATTAATTATTGCTTTTTATCAGATGAATGTTAGAAAAGGTTGGTTTAAATTCCTGTTCTTGCTGTCACAGATTATAGGCAAGACTTAAGAATCCGTTCATCCAAAGGTGTTACTTCCTTCAGTTCCTGCAGTTCGCATTATAGTTGACGAAATATTTTGAAGTGAAATTTAAAATTCCGATGGCGTGACAACACACATTTAATAATTTAAAAGACATGGAGAAAATTCCCAAGCTGGGGGATGTTTGCTCAAATTAGATCAGCAAAATCTATATCATGCTAAACAGCCAGAAGAGAGGTGCTCACTTGGTTGAGGGCGGGAGGTAGACCGTAATTCTCTTCCAGTTTTGGAATCTTTCTGAAGTGTAGATGGAGCTCTCGGTGTAGTGCTGACAGCCGATGGTTGGAGGGACGCACTCCTCTGTCACCAGGTGCCAGTCTCTCCCGTTGTTTAAAGAATACTGCAGGTGAATGCTATGGGAATTGCTGTATGGCTTGCTGCAACCCATGCTCAGCTCAAACTGCAAGTAAGTGGAGGCTGATACATGGAAGTCCCAAGTCTCAGCATAACGAGGCTTTCCTAAGAAAAGAGAGGAAAACAACAAAAACGTATACCTTATGCATATGCTTTCAGTACTGTCATTCATATTTGTTATCTGTATCTTCACCTTTTTCAGCCTTCTCTTCCCTGCAGATTGCTATATACTTGAGTTTGTGTATACCTCCCATCTTGTACAAACTTGACCCATAAATAATTTATAGAATAGGCACATACAAATGTAGCAATGTTTGGTGACACATACCGATGTTTTCACTGAACATCAGAGCTGTATCCATAGACAGGCAGTCGATGTCTACTTGACCTCCTTGTATTCTGTACCAGCTTGCTTGTAAATCCACAGTTCCATCAAATTTATCCTGGAAGCCAGTCTGGGAGCTGTCATTCATCCCTATAAGGACATCATCCAAAGCCCACTGAGCTGAATGTTTCCCTATAAAAAGCAGAACGTGCAAGTTAGCGGAGTCCCTGTTAGTTAGTTTTTATGCCCACATCCTGCATTGACCCATTGAGCAGAGTGCAGTCATGTAGGCTGAGTGCTGTTGAGCAGACTAAAACACTGCTTAAGGCCAAACCTGGACTCTAGAGTGTGTTTCTATTTCAGATATGCACGGGTATTTCCCTCTTGATTTCTCAAGCTTCAGTGCCTTCATCATCGTACGCTCTCCCTGTGTTTGAGACTCTCCCTGAGCACCTAGATAGGGGGCTTCCATTTTATGGGTCACAACCTTCCTGCCATTCCCCACACTAAACTGGAAAGCCCACTGTCTAGTTCCCAAAGCACCTTTTGTATGGAAGAGGATAGTACACAAAGGAAAATGCCGAAGGCTCTTGATATAGATGATATTCACAGAAGTGCTCTTCGCCTTTTCCTTCCTAGAAACCTCTCTTCACTTGCTCTCCAGCCTACAGGCATCTCAATTCGCCATCATCTCTAGCCCATTTCTCCAGCCCTTCATTTCAATTCACCTTTCTACTGGCATGCTGAACATGTCGTCTTACTGTACAATTGCTGCCCTCACAGAAGAAGGAAAGCCTTGACAATAAATCGTCAGCTCTCAGCGATGTGCCAGGACTTTTGTCTCGCCACTATCAGCAATGTGGCTCATGGCTGATGGGGCCATGCTGCACTGAGTTCTGGCAGAAAGAGGACAATCTAGGAAGGTGTTAATGTCTGTAATGAGGAGTGGTTATTCCCTGTGGACGCTGGTATGGAAGGTGATATTTCAACCTCCAGTCATAAAGTCTCCTTCTTACTGGAAGCCACAGGGCTGTGTCCTGGTTTCGGCTGGGATAGAGTTAATTTTCTTCATAGTAGCTAGCATAGTGCTGTGTTTTGGATTTAGTACCAGAAGCATGTTGAGAACACACTGATGTTTTTAGTTGTTGTCAAGTAGTGCTCAGACTACTCAAGGACTTTTTGAGCTTCTCCTGCTCGGCCAGGTGCATAACAAGCTGGGAGTACAGCACAGCTAGGACAGCTAAACTAAACTGTCCAAAAAGCTATTCCATACCATATAACGTCATGCTCGGGGGGGTTAGTCGGTCGGTCGGTTGCGGGGAGTCTGTATATTCTCATTATCATTCTCATTATTACTATTATTATTATTTTCTCTTATTAAACTGTCTTTATCTCAGCCCTCGGCTCTAACCTTTTATTTTCTTCCCGATTCTCTCCCCCATCCCACTGAGGGAGGGGGGGGGAGTGAGCGAGCAGCTGCGTGGTGCTTAGTTGCCAGCCGGGTTAAACCACGACAGCTGCCATCAGTTGGTCTAAGAATGACCCCTCTCAGCAGGGAGAGGTGTCATCCAGGTGCCCCCAGAGTGAGTGGCAGGACACAGGTAGGGAGCAACAGGTCTGACATCGCACCACTCACCAGTGCAAACGGTCATGGCAGAACGATGGTCTGTGGTGCACCCGTTGCTGCTCAGCATTTTTCCCAAATGAATTGGCTTCTTAGCTAAATCACATCCCTCTTGCCTTGTCTACTCTCTCACCTAGTGAGGACAATTAACTCTGGCACATACATTGTAAGAAAATGTACGAATAAAAAACAGCCATCAAAATGATAAATGGTATCCAAGAAGCTGCATACCATAATTACCTGAATGTAAGCTACGTGCTTTTCTCCCCAAGGAATTGCTGTTAAAATGTACTTTGCTATATTTCTGAATATCACCTTACATTTCCTGCAGGGACCCAGGAGCTGCTGCCTTGCACAAAGGCAAGACACTTAATCAGGACACTTTTAATAGAGGTAACATGTCCCTGCCACAAGGTGGGAGCTCTCACAGTGGCCGTAGGTATCAGCCAGCACCAGGGTTTTACTTTCAGCTGAGGAATTGGGAAGTGGCTGAGTGGGGTTTGGAGGTGCAGCAAAAGGCAGGGGAGCAGGGTTCTGGGATACCAGAAATGGCAGGAGATGGGGGTCCTGTTTTGGAGTGTGGAGATATTAAAATAGTGAGATGGGAGCCACCAGGTAGGCAGATTCAAGGCCAAGTCCTCTTCCAAAATGGAGAAAAAGTGAGATAAACTGTGTAAGCCATTTTGCATCCCAGGTCACTCTATAGTCAGCTAAATCCTCTACTCTTATTTAGGCTTTTCCCCTCCCCTCTGTTGTCTCTCAGCATCTTTGGTTCAAACTTAGCTCTTAAACAATTTTGCTGTTAAGCCCACTATTCTGCTTGGTGCTATAAAACAAAGTCATGTCTGTGGGGTAACTGAGGAAAGCCTAAATATGATCTTACAGCACCCAAACTGTTCACCATGCATTTTTGGTAAGCTGAGGTTTCTGCAGCACATGTCCACGCTTAGAAGCATTGACATGTGGGTTGTGTAAAGGTGCTTAATGAATTTTTAGGATGGTGTTGCTTACCGTGTTGTGGCTGCCACCAGCGGAAAGCGGTGGCAGGGGTTTTGGCCTCCCGAGGTAAGTCTATCGAAACAACCTGGGGTTCCAGGTACGACATGAAGTCCAGCTCTCGCAGCAAATGCCAGGTGATCCCGTTATCATTTGTGTATTGAACAACAAGCCCTGTATTTAAAATTAAGAAAGGCAGTTAGGCTGACTGTACAGAGCGAAGGGGGGCAACTCTTCAGCCTGTACTCAGGAGCTGCCAACCCCCAGCCAGTGCACGCCACTTTTGGCATCTCCCCTATCCTTTTGCAGTCTCCTGGTCCAGGAGCATTTTGTGGACAAAGTCGTACTGCAAAGGGAACGTGGGCTCACCAGCTGCCCCGTGTTATCTTGCTTGCCTTCACCGAACTCAAAGGATCAAATCTTTTACAACCTCAGTGAAACTGATTGCACCACAGAAACCATAGGAATAATGTGACTTCCTTAATAGTCAGAATTTATTTCATATTGGATATCCTTGCAGTTTGTGTGGGATACTACATTGTAACTCTGATAGCTGGGCTCCCGATATGGGTAGTTCACGATGCTCATGCTACCTGCGCAAGCTCACAGCATCCTTAAAAGTTAATTACCATAATATTCACATAATTTAAAATAGTCTTCATATCTTACACACAGTATGGCAAATACTAGGACATAGCAGAATTGTGAAGTCACTTATGAGCTCATCACAGGGGATAATAGAAGAAAGAAGCACTTATGTGTAGTTCTTCTCTTACAACTCTTTTATTCTGGAGAATGTTCAAAGATAATGGATTTTCTTGTGTCTTATACTGGTGCAAATGAGAGGAGAATCAAACCCTCAGTGTAATCTGCGCTGAAAGATGACAGTTCTGTTAGTATCAATGTAAATGCCACATGCCAGGAAACAGCCAACTGATGGTAAATGACTTGCACTGAGAGGAATATGAGGTTTTCTCATCTACCAGATGTCAGTGATCTGTCTTCATGCAGCTAGACCACTTCACATGGGAATCCTGCTCCCAAAACTCTGCTGATCCTTCCCAGACAGAAATATCAGCCCCCTGCCCCAATAACTCTAAGCATGTGGGTAAAATAAGAGAGGAGACAGCTGGGAGAGTGAATGTGTTTAGACTAAATATATTTTCAGCTGCAGCTTTATAATTTTGCATTTCAGGTAAATCACGCCTGAGCTTGGGTTGGAAGGCAATCTTCAGTTAGACCCACTGGCGCTGTTGGGAAGCTAAGCAAGTTTTCAGGCACACAACTCTACTTCGGGTCAGAAATGGAGGTTGCCCACTTTATCCTGAACTTGAATTTTATTCCTTTTATTTCAGACCTGAAGAAAGTCCTCTGTACTTGTAAATTTACCTGTTTTCCAACACTATCGAGTACTCTAATAAGAGCTATTACACCTCTTGTAATTGTTGTCTTAAACCATCACAGCTCCAATAAAGTTACTCCTACTGAAAAATCACCATTAAGTTTGGTGGAAATAAGTAGAAATACAAATGTGGGACAAAAATAAATAGTTTTTGGCACCATTTATAAAAACTGAAGAGGTAATTGATTTATGTTAACAATAAAACAACCTTTTCGATTTTGTAAAGGCAGTAAAAGGCAAAAACACTGCGGAAGACCCAAAATACAAAAGCTTATTATAAGGAAAAGAGGCTTTACCTTCATTCCTGGCTCTTGGTCTGTTGCAGGAGTTACCAATAGCCTTGCTTCCAATTTGTACATAAAACTGAACTAGTCTGTTAAAAAAATAGGGTAGAAGAGAAGTGTAATTATCTTCTGATAGCACAAGATCAGTCAGGATAACTCTTGTTTCTTAACTAATGTGGCATTTTCAGTTAGGTCATTATTCCGGGGTTATTGATCAGGTAATGTTCCCAGTGAAATCAAGCATTGCCATAGTAAACAGTGGAGGACCCAAGACAGAAGAAGGTGACGTGTTTTATTGATCCTGTGTCTAATAAATGTATTGTTGGACTGAGGAGCAGATTTTAGCAGTTCCTTCTTTCACACACAGATACAAAAACTCCCAAGCAGGCAAATGTGCTCCTTACATCAGATCTGACCTTGGCCTCGTAACTGGAAATCGGTTTAAGCTTTAAAATACAGTATTAGAGCTTTAATAAAATTATTAAATCCTCACTAAACCACCCTTTTGGTCCTTAAATTCTTGATGTAAACAGTTTTCAGTGAAAAGAGTTCATGGGACATTTTGTGAAGGAGATCCTTTGATTTTGGAGCTATAAATTTTGATTTCATTGAACATCCTCTTGTTCTCACGTCATGAGACGGGGGAAGAAAAAAATGTTCCTGAACTGCCTTTCTTGCAACCTGCTCTGTAGTCAGTGCTTTTATCACTTCCCTACCTTCTCCTCCTCCTTTCTGTGGTAAACCATGGCAACCTTTTCATCTCTCTCTGCATGAAAGTTTTTCCATGTCCTTGATTTTTCCCATAAGCATTTTCTGCAGCCCTGCTAAAGCCACAACATTCTTTTGAGACAGTGTCGCTGGTTTTATTGACAGAACTTTGGCTAAGCCTGGAACATCCCTATCTAGCTAAATTTGAACTAATAATTATCCCCTCCTTGTGCTCCAAAATACTGTCAATTTTTTTTCCCAATCTACAGTGATGCTCTGGTACCCTTGCTGAACTGATATTTTTAATGTGTTTTTTGTGGTCTCAGAGTAGTTTGCATTTCCTCTTGGATGTGTACTATTGTGCTATAAACCAGCAATTTGTTTTAATTAATGTCCTGCTGCTTACTCACCAAATTTCATTGCATGCCTCTGACATTTGTTTCAGTCTTATCTGGTCATAACTAATGTAAAGGCCATTGAAATGACTGGGAATGCCATTGCCCCCTCATCCATGCCTTCTTCACAAGTTGCCTGCATTGCACACCTGAAACAGCACCTGAACAGAGCAGGGAACCCGGAGTCATCCCCACCCTGAGCTTTTGCATGCTGAAAGATGGGGATGCCATCCTCTTTTTTTGTTTCCCAGAGATATTTAGATTTAGGATGGTGCCTGCCTGTTGTGCTATAACTATTGGAGTACTTGCTGATGTGATCTTTTTGGGAAGGAACTGCTTGTCCCTTGTGCTGGGGGTGTCCTCATGGAGCGCGTAGGGAGAGATGGGGTCATTGCCAAGCAGAGGTTTTGGAAGAAAAAAGAATACAAACCTAAAGGAATCCAGGCTTCATTAATTCTACTGCTTGTAGACAACTTCTTTATTTTAAATACTTATTTTTGAGGTGAATTTTGTCTCTGTGTGAAGAATCAAGGCTTGATTTGTCACTCATGTAACTCCCCACAAGGATAACTCTTCTCGCTTTAGGGGATTTGGTCCTAATTTGTAGTGACACCAGTAAAATCATAGGCAAGCCACAGGACTACAGCCAGAGCCAGTACAATGCAGACAGGACTCCAATTTCCTTCACCCACCGCTGCATGCACAATGTCACGATTCTAAAACCAACCGCACGTCAGCTCTGTTATCAAAATTGGTATCTCCTATCTGAGATGTTTTGTATATCCATAGGGACTAGGACAAGCCAGAATATCCTCATCGGTCTCATTCATAATATAACCCCATGGATAGCTCAAGAACAGGCAGGCTGACAATATTTCACTATTTTGCCAGGTAGGCCCTATTGTTTGCTGCAGCTCTGTTGTCTGAGACAGCTTTCAGGCAACAAAACACTAGAACGCGGTCTCAGAGGTGAAAAGATTTACAGTTCCATGATGATATTCTCTTTTTTTTTTTTTTTTGCTTGCCAAATATAAAGATCGGTAAAAAGCAGAAACAAAAGCCAAAAAAAAATCCCTTTCTGCAGAAGGGTGAATCAGCCCATCTGATCCGTAAATGTTTGACCCAGAACAGCTCTCTGGGATGGTTGCACAGTCATTAGCAATGGAGTCTGTAACGCAGACGGGAGCCAAGTCAGCTAACAAGCCAGATGTCACCGCTTGGAAAAAAATACATATATTCTGTGATTTTTATCTAGCTGCCAGGTAGGCACTGTGTGCAAATGCTCTCACTGAACAGATAGGGAAGAGTGTCATAAGGGACAGGCCATCAAAATGGGAGGCAGTGGTTCATCAGTAGCGAAAATGCTCCAGGTATTGTATTGTCGGTCAGGAGGATGGAAATATTGCTGGAAAAATTGTTCCTTGGGCGCACTGGGCCATACAAAAGGGAAGGGATGGAGACAGCACAGGAGGTTTCTGAAGTGCAGGGGAAAAAATGGTCTGGGTGAAATGAATTTTGACACTTAGAGCTCTCTTAGTGCTATGGGACATTCTCCTAATGTCTGTAAAAAAAGTGCAGTCGGTCATATAAAGAGCAAGGAGACGATAAGATAAACAAAACTAAGATTATGATCACATTTAACATATATGCTAAACATTGAGTGCTTGTTTACAATCACTGGCTTCAGGGAGGAACCTTTACTTTTCAATTTTCTGAGCATGAAACCTGCGTTTGGCAGTGCCCCGAGCAGCACCGCGCACCTTGGGCTGGCAGATCTCAGCCCCTTTGGGGCAGAACGAACCAGGAGCACCGAGCCCCCCTGGACCCCGCTCCTCTGGGAAAAGAAGGGTGAGGATGAGAAGGGTCTTCGTACTTCTTAGAAAAAGGAACACTCCTTACATAAAATTTACACTTTACATAGAAAAAGTTGTAACTGAAGCAAGATGATAGGGAATATGCATAGGTAGGTGTGCAGGAATTCAGAATGAAAATAAAACTTTAATGTCTTGCAATATTTTTCAGTTTTTTTGCTCTTCCATGCCTGATTTAATGAAACAAGATCTTAAAAGGTCTGGGAAAACACTATTAACCTGAAAAATAAGAAGCTTAAAAATCTACTGCAGGGGTTTCAGCCTTCCTATTCACAACCCTCAATCCACATATCTAACGGTATGTCTTTCAAGGCATATTTTCTTTCTGTTTAATCAGTCACCAACCCCCCCCACCCCCAACCAAAAAACCCACACACAAATAAAAGATAACTGTGCAGGGGCTAAGATGACCCCAAATAAGATAACTGAATTCTATGCAAAGCATTACTGAATGCAAAAAGTAATACCAAAATGGGAAAAAGTGCTTCCCTCTAATCTCCTTTTTCAAGTGACATTAATTTTAGCTCCAATAACGGAAAAAAATTCTAGGCTGAGGAATTATTTCCTTTTTAGGGTACGGGGTCTTTCAGTTAACCCTTCACACTCTCACAAACTTTGTTTGCCTTTGCTTCTAGGAAAAAAGACCCAGTTAATGTTATGGATGGTCTCAGGCATTAAAGTGGGGTGCACCTGTTCTAAGCACAGTGTCTGAAGGCTGGATGTCTAAGTCTTACATGACCAATCCAGATTCCCTTACAATTAACGACAAATAATACATGCTTCCAGCAGACAAAGCACTGGCCTTAGCTAACCCTATTTTAGGATGAGTTGCACTGCCTTTTTGAAGTAGCTAATTCTTTCCTTTGAGCATAAAAGCAGCCTGGGGTAATTGCTGTAATCTAATGAGTCAAGCTGCAGGAGAAGAATCCTACCCTTGTGGATGAAGAAACCAAAAAATCCATGTAGACCCATTTGCTTTTGAGATGACCGGTGCTTTTGTTCTGCCCACGGGTGTGGTGTCAAACTCAACTTGTTCAAGGAAGTTAAACTGCTCACTCTGATGCTTATAAAAAAATTCAGTGCTGGTTTATTTGACAAAATGATCAGTGGCAGCAGGAGAGCAGCTCACATGGTGAGCACATGCTCTGGAGAGGGATCTTAGTTGCTCTTATCAGGTGTCCCTCTGGCTATTTACGTTCTTGGGCCAGTTTTGAGACATCAGATGACCACATTCTCATGCAAAACAGAAGTAATAATAGATTTTAAAAGTCAAGGAAGAGCATTGCTTGGTATTTTAAAATGCATTTTTGCTTTTTAAATGGTTCAAACTCTGTAAAAATGGAAACATATAAATAGGTGTATCTGGCATAAAAAGTGGTTTCAAAGTAATCTTAAAGCTAAAGAAAATCCTTTTTAATTTATAAAAAGATTTCTCCAGGAAAGAAGGAAGAACTCAAAAATACCATTTGAACATAAACTTCTTGGTGATGTGGTTACTTCCAACATTATGCTTCACAGGATTAATAAAATGAGATTTAAAAAGACAGTGTAACAGAAAAGAAGTGCTCAGATCTTTCCAGAGTTGCAGTGCAAACATGTACTTGTCCAAAGCATATTTGTCAAACAATTAGTTAATTTAATTATTAAGTAATTGACATAATTATATAACTAATTCGCATATTTGTTGGACAGGCAGGGGACAGAAGAAAGGCAGGTGGCGCTGTGGGGAGCAGCTAAGGATGTCCCCAAACCTGCAGCACCCATTCTGCCCTAAGGAGCGCCTCTCCTCCGAGCTGGAGAGCAGCAGCAGTAACTTGTGGCCAGTCTTTGCTGAATGATCCCGCAAATTAAATAATGCAGCACATCACAGAGTTACTTCCTTTTCTTAAGCTAACTGATACAATTGTAGGGTGGGCAAGGTTTCAGGTGCACAATCCCTCGTGAGACTGGGCAAAGCAGCAGCAAGCTCCAGGCTAAATAATGGCTAGAATCAACAGCCCTTTGTTTATCCTAATTACATTAATCAATTAGACAATTTGAGAGAAAAAGGATAATTGCTACCAGCGGAGCAGGATTCAGTGGCAGCGGGGAGAGGGGTGAAGGCTTGTTAGCCTCTTGACTACGCAGGAAGAATTCACGTTCCTTTGCACTTCTGACAAGTGGAGTAATTCACAACATCTGGCAAGCAAGCAGCAGCTCATTGCCACGCATCAGCGTGCCTGCAGCACAGCGCGGCCGGGGCAAAGGGAGTGTTTCTGTCCAGCTATGGGCAGAATCTCAGGTTTTGTGCAGTCTCAAGATCACACCTTCTGCCTGTCCATCTAGACTACAATGCAAACCATCTTCTCAGAAGGATAAACAATTCATATTTTCTAGGCTGCTTTTCCATTCCATTTCTAATGCAAGTTTTCCCTCTCAGGAAAAGGAAGTAGTACACCCGAATGAACAAAAAAGCAATTTCTCTGGCTTTAAGGTTTCTTATAGAAGTTGTGATTACCAGAAAAACATCTCACACCTTCTTAGAGAAAAAGGATAATTGCTACCAGCGGAGCAGGATTCAGTGGCAGCGGGGAGAGGGGTGAAGGCTTGTTAGCCTCTTGACTACGCAGGAAGAATTCACGTTCCTTTGCACTTCTGACAAGTGGAGTAATTCACAACATCTGGCAAGCAAGCAGCAGCTCATTGCCACGCATCAGCGTGCCTGCAGCACAGCGCGGCCGGGGCAAAGGGAGTGTTTCTGTCCAGCTATGGGCAGAATCTCAGGTTTTGTGCAGTCTCAAGATCACACCTTCTGCCTGTCCATCTAGACTACAATGCAAACCATCTTCTCAGAAGGATAAACAATTCATATTTTCTAGGCTGCTTTTCCATTCCATTTCTAATGCAAGTTTTCCCTCTCAGGAAAAGGAAGTAGTACACCCGAATGAACAAAAAAGCAATTTCTCTGGCTTTAAGGTTTCTTATAGAAGTTGTGATTACCAGAAAAACATCTCACACCTTCTCACATCTACACTTGTAATAGCGGAGAGGAGACAATATGAATACATGGCAATTGTGAGAAGCAGCACGGAGGATTGACCTGATATTTGTGGTGTCCAGGGGAACAGTCCTCGCCTCCCTTTTGCCAGGTCCATTGAAGTACAGAGATTTTCCGTCGCTGAGCACGCCACAGCCTGTCCCAACCTGACCTCCTGTTATCTTGTACCAGAGAGGGCTTAGCTTCCTCTCAAACCTGTCGAACATCTCACTGTGATTAGGCACGTTAGACACACAGGTTCCGTGTGATGCTTCAAGAAAAAAAAATATATGGGAGATGCTTTGGTGAAACTGTGCGGAAGAGAGTAGAGGTCAGATACAGCATATTGGCAGCAGTTCTGTTGCATCCACATATGAGATAGTACCGGGCTTTTCTAAGAAAATGCCCTGACGACAGGATTGTACTTTTTTAAACCCTCTTTATAAATTTTCATAGGCAGAATAAGCTTTCCTCCTCTAAACTCGAAGATAGCTTACTTCAGTAGGTGAATACCAGCCGCGCTTTCTGGTGATAAGGCATTTTATGTGAACAGAAAAATATTATCCTTTTATTTAATTTTAAACAAATTGAACAAAAGATGTTAGCCTATTGGTTTGTTGTTATAGAGGGTTGAAAAGAGTGCAGCGTGCAACTGGTTGTGTCAATCACTGGGTTTTTTCCATTGGGTTTGGGTTTTTTTGTGTGTGTGTTTCAGCATAAAAGCCCCTAAAACCACAAGTGAGCAGAATTTTCTACAGAAGGGCCTGTCAGAACATATGTTCCCTCCTGGTCCCATGCCATCTGATGGCCAGGGGACTCAAAACCAGCAGCAATTCTTTTGAAGATGATCCAAAGTCTTTTAAGCAGACTTTTTAGTTTATAATATTTTGTTTTGTTTTCTCTTCTATCGCTAGTCCCTCCCCCATTCATACAGATGGTGATGTTCAAAGATTGCGGTTGCCAGAAAAATCACCGGTGTCAGCTGCCTTCAGCTGCTCTGTTTTGCCTGTGCAGAATTTTCTTTAGCAAAATGGAAAGATTCTTTCTGGCAGCCCATTAAATTTATGTCATCATATATTTTTCCGGAATATCGGAGAGGAAAAACAAGATGCTAGATTTACAGCTTTGACTCAGCCAATGCTTACTGTACTCCCCCCCTAAAAAAGGTTGTCTTACCTGTGTAGCCCAGGTCACAGAAGCAGACCCCCGAGACACAGTCCCCGTGGCCGCTGCAGTAGTTGGGGCAAGGCTCAGAAATGTAAACACCGTCTAAGCCGAAAGGAGGCACGCTCTTGTGGGAGCTGCTCTCCTGGATCCAGCGGAATCGAGTCTTACTGTAGAGAAACAAAACAACGAGAGGCACGATATTGCTGTTCCCAGCTTCAATACCTGCTGCATACTTTATGTGCTCTTTGTTTAAGATTAAAAGGAGCTTTTCCTAAATTAGCCGTGTGCAAATAAGGTGCAAATGGATTTCTGACATCCTACAGTTTGTGCAACTTCACTTACAGATATTTTTTCCAGATTTTTTTTTTTTAATGTATTTTGACTTCTCTGACCTGTATCCACCAGGGTGTTGCAAAGAACAGATACACAGTTTTATCAAGAAGAGTGAATGATTAGACGTGACTCTGAAGATGCCTTTCACTACTCAGTTCAACCCAAGCTGTTAATTACATTTTAAAATCCCAGAACTCCATTTTTTATGTTACTTATATAATAGCAGTGATGCAGAGTTTATTACAGGATCATGTAAATTTGAGTAAAAAACCTTCAAGTAATTTGGATACAAGAAAAATAATCCACTTCATAAAAATAATGGCAAATAACATATATAACTAACCTTAGTTTGTATAACTAAACCTTTGTATAACTAAAACTGCTCTAGGGACGTTGGTGAGCCTACACTAAGAAGTTCCTCCATCTGACCTACAGTATAGGAAATGCGTGGAAGAAAAAATACTTTGGTTTTTAATTTCAGTCTTTAACTTTTAGCTGAATCATTTTATAGAAGTTCCAGAGAGGGGAATGACTTTAAAATCTCATTGCCAATCCAATGAATTAACTAAGATCCTCTTTGTAATAAACCTATTGCCTTTTTTCCGCTATGCACTGGGATTTGGCAAGTAGGTGTTCATCGTGTGAGTGCTTTGTACCAACTGGTGAAACGGGATGCTCTCCGGATAACCCATGAACCATGAACCACTCTCATCGTACTCGCAATACTTATATTTTGAATGTATTAGCATGAGCTTCTTATTCCCGATCACATTACTGAACATAATGCCAAACAGATTGCTGCTATTGATTCTGCACTGCTTGTTTTGGGTAAAGCAAATCAGCTGGTGTCAGATCTGTGCCGTTTGGCACCTGCTTTTATTGGCTAATTACTGAAGAAAAGACAAACTTGTTACGGTACATGCTGCTATTTCAGCTCCTTGCGGCAAAGGCACTGGCTCCCCTGCTACACAACATACTCAAAATCTGTGCCAGGGCTCGAGGATGAGGAGCCCGCAGCAGGAGGATGGAGCCAAAACCCGGGAGCAAGAGGTGGCTGGGTGGGGGGACAGGGTCAGGAGGCAGCGGGGGCATGGCCAGGGGCTCGGGGGACGGGGGATGGCGGCGCTGGCAGCGCTTGGTGCAGGCGGCAAATCTGACCAGGGTGGTTTACTGATGGTGTAAGACAGCGAGCAAGGGGAGTGAGAAACTTCAGCCAAATCCAAGTCAGATGGAGAAAAGCTTCCTGATTTCAAGGCTTATTTGTGTCTTCCACCACCTGATGTTCTCTCACCTGTATTAACCCGACGCCGAGGTCGCGCTAACGGAGGAGCACACCCATCGTTCCTCCCTCCTTTGACTTCAGCTGCCCTGGCCACCTTCAGTGACACAGCGCATTCACGCAGCAGCTCAAACACCCCTCCAGGCTTTCTTTGCCTAGGGTTTCTTTGCCCAGGGGTAACTCTAAAATTAATCCTGTTCAAATGGCTCATTTGATTCCACTGACCTATCACTCTCTTGCTGGTGCCTCTGACCTAACTGATATCTGTAAAGACAGAGAGCACCATGATGAAGAGATTGATGTTAAATTAAAATGTTCTGGGTTCCTTGTTGCTTTGTAATTTAATTTTATAGACCATTCTGACACCTTTAAAATGAAAAGCTTCTCCCTGTCTTGGAGAGCACAAAGTATTTTTCCCAGATCTGTTGATTTTTAACACTGTTTTTATCCACAGCTTGCAACTTTTTCCTAATGTAGCATCAAAGAAGAGGCAGCTAATTCACGGGTACCGCTGGCATTGCTGGTTTACAAGGTACAGTACCTGGCTGCAAGCGACCTGGGGATAACAATAGTAATTCTTGTCCAGTCCTCAAAGTCTCCCGTGTGATACACGGTTGGCTCGCTCAGCTCCCGGGAGCTTCCCTCGCATCCTTTCGTGCCTGGAGACGCAGGGTAGCAGCCCTCCTTCACGAGCGACCAGAAGAGCCCAGCATCGTGCGAGTACTGAAGCAGAACAGGAGCAGAGCTGCTGTACTGGTTAGTGCAACCAATGTTCAGCTGCAAAAAAGCAGAGCAACAGATGCAAGCGCTGTTATTGGTATTTATTGGCTGCAAACCACCTTGGACTTCTGTACTTTGTGAGGCTTAGCTCTCTGAACTCTTGCTTTGAACCCTGCTGGAAAACAGTGACTGATGCTTGGAGCCTGTTTCTGACACATATATGACATTTCTTAGTAAAAATTCCCACCATCCCTTCACTGAGGTTGCTGGGTTTAGCACACTGGAATGTGCAAGGAACTTTTCAAAGGTCCTGGTGCATAGCAGGCCATGAAGAGCAAACTGTGCACAGGCACCTTCATGTCCAGAAGGAGAGAGAAGAGCTGTATCCTCTGAGACCCATCCCATCTGCAGTCCACTCCAAGGTGCCCAGAGGATCAGCCTGACTGCCAGGTCCCCCCTGCCCTGGGCTGCAAGCCCGGACTGCAGCATAGCCATTGACCTCATGGAAGTGATGTCTGGGAGTTGGTGCTGCAGTTTGGGCCCCCAGAATAGAGCAAAATCAGAAGTAAAAACCCTCAAATGTGAAATGAGAATGTAACCAAGACAAAAATCAACTGCTGATTTGAAGTTTTCAGTTTCATTTTTCCAGCTATCAGAAAAATATTAGTTTTCATTATTTTATTGCAGAAATTCTACTTGAGCTGTAGAATGTAAAATGTAAACCAGAATAATTCATGTAAGATGAAATAATTTTGACAAATTACTGTCTTGGAGTTTGTCAATGCAAAATTATTCCAGACAGCTATTTAAAATGGAAATTTCACAAACTCAGGAAAACACTGAACCATATGTTTAAAATTAAAGCATGCAAATAGGACTAATACATTTATTGCAGGCCAGTTTAAAAGCTTTCCAAGAAAGAGAGGAGTATAAATTCAGGCCTTAAATAATATACTTTATAAAGAAGAACTCACTGCTCCCTGATACGTTGTTTATGTTTTGTGTATTTGTGTTACACTGCCAGGTGTTTCAGAGATGGATGGTGTATGAAATATTTTTAAGTATTGCTTTTTCAGACTAAACCATTTTTGAAATGCTGTTGATCATCAAACCTACAGAATGGAGACTTAGTCACTGAAGTAGAGGAAAGTGGTCAAGAGGTAAATAGCATCTTTTCCAGGTTAAATGGTATTTATATATTGAAATATTTTGGGGTTTTAGACAGTTTAAAGTTTAAAACTAGAAGTGATACTCAGAAATTGTACTGCGATCCCTCTGTTTGTATAGCATTTCATTAGCATAACTTTTAGGTGAAAAGAGATTATTTTACAAATCCCATTATTTCTAACTAACTTTCCTATTTATAGAACTGTGGAAATTATATTTGAAAAGCTGCCTGTAAACATCTGATCTCTTTAATAATTCCACTTGTAAATTATTCAGTGTCTGTATCCACCAATTATGTAAGGACCATGTATTTGTGGTGAGTTCATTAAAATTGCATTGCAACCAACCTCCAGAATTCACCAATGGGATTTCATTATAAACTCAATAAAATTTTGATTAGGGTTCAGAAACAAGAGCTTGTCAAAGCAAATACACTTTCTTTGGAGCCCATATTCTGATGTATTGTCAGACCACTGAAATTTTTGTAAGCCCTTTAAAGAAGAGAATGCTAATTGGAGCCTATATTCATTGACACAATAAAAGTAAATTATATGAAAAACACACACTGGAGTACAGAGCAGCTTGTAAGTCCTTAAATAGTTTAAAATACAAGAAATGTACGCAAACCACATTGGAGCTTTTGTAGTCACGGAGCCCCAGATGGGATAAATCCTTTTTCCCTTGACAGTGCAGTAGCATTTCCTAGTACTGACTCAAATATAATGACAGTTGCTTCAACCCGCTTCTGAAACGCGTTGAAGAACAAGCTTTAAAATTTTCACAGAGGGGTAAAAAAGCTCTCCTGCACCGAGGTTTTGGCTATCCTGTTAGAAAGCAGCATGATCTTTTATGCTGTCTGAATTCATATTTGTGCTTTTCACATCTTTTTATGCACTGGTACAATTTATCACCTTGTTTTGAACTGTGGCCCCAGTGACATCTTGCAAGTATTGACTAAGGGCAGTTCTACTGATATTCTGCAGGGATTTGTGTTTAAGGAATACCTTGAACTGCAGGACATATCCAGGCTTCAGAGTTAAGTCTCGAGTCACTGCAAACCGGTCTCCATCTGATTTACCAAAGAGCATGGCGGAGGGGGTGGCAGCACAGAAACTTTCATTTTTGGTCATCCCTTCGTTGGCCAACATTAACCACACGCTCAGCTGGTTCATAGGGTAATCAAATGCTGGCTTTTCATAAAAGTTCTGTTAGAAATGAAAAGAAAAACAAAACGTACTATCACCTTTCAGGGTGGCTTCAGAATAATTTCCAAAATGATCAACTTTCAAATTTTGCTATTTGTACTTTCTGTCATTTTCAAAGGGTTGGAATTTCCAAAATTTCCATCTGCACTTTTTGAGGAGATACATAGTTTCATCCTCTGTCACAACGATTAGGAGCCTGATGGTTTTGTGGTAAGACCCAGCTTATTCCCACACAGACAGACAGCTGCAAACGCTATAGCTGTGTCTTTAAATACACCCAATATTTTCAAAGAAAATTATATTCAAAGAAAAGGCTACCAACAGAGAGGATGGTTCCTGTTTCATGGGATGCCCACAGCTTCTCTTGCTTATTACCTGTGGTAAAGTGGGGTTAACAACGGGAATGATGTGCTTCTGCTTCTCTGACAAAATGATGATGTCGTCAATGGCCCACTGATCATACCCTTCCCCTGAAAACACGGGCTGCCACCAGCGAAACCTCGTGCAAGGTGTCTTGGCTGCAGCTGGTAGCTCCAGATAGACAAACCTGAAGAAGAGAAATTCAGAAGAACTTTAGGGAACACAGTTTATAGAGAAATGGGAGAAATACCACTGAGGCAGGAAAGCCAGTATCTGTCTTACATGTAGGCGTCCTCAGAAATCCTCTACGTATCTGGATACCTATTTATACACTGCATATCAAGAAGCCTTCTGGTCTGTGGAGAATGTAAACTCTAAGATAATGGCTATTTTTTACTCTTATTGCTATACTGCCTAGCACAATAAGGAACTGATTTGAACTCTTCAGCTTTGAATTAAACTGTTCAGCTGATCCATGTTCAGCAAGTCTTAACGTTCTTCTGGTGCCAGCAAGTAATAGTGAAATATGCTGGCAAAACTAATTTCTCATTCGCTTCTGCTGGTTGGTCCTATTTGTAGACAAAAGCGCCCTTCTATTACAATGCCATAGATTATGTAGCAGAGTTTTCTGCTGTGGATAAAAATATTTCAGCCCTCCTATATATGGATCTTCATAAAAGAACTTTAGGTCTTCTCAGATAGCTTGCTTTGTGTTGAACTTAGGAAACACTTTACAAAAATGATGTTAAATAAAAGTTGAAGTTTTAAACCTAATCGTACTTATGTTAAGGAGTACAGTAATCAGTTACTTGTTAAGTCCTGTTTCAAACACCTTACATATATGCATGTATGTGTATATTCCTTTCTATATTCTTTCTTTATACCACATGTTACTTTGTACCACGGACCCTGCTTCACTTGCTTGTTAGGGAGAGAGAGGTGGAGGACATGTTCAGGGCGACAGGGAACCTTCGTTTCCAGAGGATTCCTAGATTTATGTGTTGGAAAATAAGGAATTGGAAAATAAGATCTGGACCACATTTGCAGCAGCAGAAAAATAAATATGGATAGCTATATTCAGTAAGGACCATCACTCTTGGTTACTCGGAAGGGCAAAGGTTTTGTCTAAAAACGTATTGGATGATCCAGTGACGAACGTTTCAGTATGTAGCTTCATTGTTGGATGTGTCCTGTAATTTTGACAAAGCAGAGGCTAAACAAAGTTCAATGGTTTTATACTTCCAAGTGCCTAGATCACCCTAGAAAAGGACAGTTTGCTGAGTAACAGAAGTCCTTCTGAAAACGTTGTTCATTGCAATGCAAGATGACAAGATGGGAAGATAAAACTATTTACATACTGAAAGACATGAACTCTGGGTAACAGAAATCATGTTGATACCTACGCAGACAAATGCAATTAAAATTTTCACTGCCAAGCTAGCTTACAGCAAATTTGGAATGCTGAACATGATTTCTTCTCCTGCTTAAATATTTCTTTATAGGAGCATTTGTTGTATGTGACATTAATACATGTTCAGTAGATCTGAAACCAGAATCAGAGGAAATGGCAGATATCTACATCTCTTAGGAGCAAGTTCTGTATTTGCTTGCTAATCTTTTGCACATTTTAGCATTTTAGTCATGCTTCACATGGGAGGTGAGTGATTGAAAACTTTATATTTTACTTCAGTTTTTTTAAGGCCCACTTTCATTAGGTTTTTCCTTCCTAGTGACAGGAGTTTACTGTTGCAGCCTGGAAAAGCTTCCACATAAATGACTTTTAAGCGTTATAACTTGAAATTATTATTCATGTTTTCATGAATTGAGAAATAGTTTTTTTTAAAGACCTGATGCAGTATGGATTTAATTTAGACCAAAATTATACCTGGGTTTGCTGAAGTCAGAGAAATACATTTCTGCTAGTAGCTGCCAGTTGATGCCACCGTTATTGCTGTACTGCAGCAGCACACCTTCTTCTCTGCTGTCTGGTTTATTGCATGAAGAACTGTCTCCGCCTATCTGGATGTAAAACTGGACAAAATCCACCCAAGTAGTGTCCAAATCCCAGCTTACCAACTGTCTTTTTCCAGCCTACAATACAAAGAACAGAGGGGGGGAAATAATATTAATCATAGAATCATAGGATTGTTTAGGTTGGAAAAGACCTTTAAGATCATCAAGTCCAACTGTTAACCTAACACTGCCAAGTCCACCACTAAACCATGTCCTAAGCACCTCATCTGCCTGTCTTTTAGATACCTATAGGGATGGGGACTCAACCACTTCCCTGGGCAGCCTGTTCCAACGCTTAACAACCGTTACTGTGAAGAAATTTTTCCTAATATCCAATCTAAACCTCCCCTGGTGCAACTTGAGGTCATTTCCTCTTGTCCTATCGCTTATTACCTGGGAGAAGAGACCAACACCCACCTGGCTACAGCCTCCTGTCAGGCAGTTGTAGAGGGTGATAAGGTCTCCCCTCAGCCTCCTTTTCTCCATGCTAAACAACCCCAGTTCCCTCAGCCGCTCCTCACAGGACTTGCGCCCCAGACCCCTCACCAGCCTCATTGCCCTTCTCTGGACATGCTCCAGCAATTCAATGTCCCTCTTGTAGTGAGGGGCCCAAAACTGAACACAGTATTTGAGATGCCACCTCACCAGTGCCAAGTACAGGGGGACCATCACTTCCCTACGCCTGCTGGTCACACTATTATGGATACAAGCCAGGATGCCGTTGTCCTTCAGTACGACACTTTCACTATGAACAGACATATTCAAAGTCAAGCACGGGTGAATATTGCAAAGAAAACTGCACAACATGGAGGACATAAAATTTTGTGTTAACATGACATTTTTTTGTCTTTCAGACAATGATTGTGCTTGGCCCTCCTTTATGTTTTAATCACTCTGGTGTGATTCCACAAGCACTTTTATTATTATGTTTCAACACGCAATGCAACTTTACAATGCAATTTCAACACGCCTATTTAATCTTATTCTTTCAAGGTGCCACGTAACTTTGGAAGAGAAAGAGAAGACCCTGGGTGTCCTGAGCCAACTGGGGCTAAGTTTTTAAGTATTTGTCTTTTTAATGATAAAGCGTAAGCAGTAAAAAGACATTTCTGACATCTGATTTCCCCATTCATATCTTGCAGCGTGTAGGGTTGCCTGATCATTGGAAATTGTAGCCCCTATAATACCCATTGCTTGAAGCCCCTCTACACAAGAATAAGGGAGGGGCATTTTCTCTTCATGACTCACCTGGGCAGGAATTTATTCCTACACAAAACTATGCTCTTTTCCTAGTAAGTGTTGTAAATTAGGAGTCTCTCAACTAAAACCTGTGGATTTGGTTTCAGGTTTGGCTGAGCATAGCTGAGGGAAAAAAAATAGCCTCAAAATTTAGTGAACAGCTTTTGCAAGGATGATTTTGAGTTCTAGCAGGAAACAGCTCTTGGATATCAGCACCGTGGGTAACATGGTCACTCTGTGCATCTTGACAAAGGAAGACAGAGCATATTCAGCTAAAAAAAGCTTTAAGGTTTAAGAGCCTTTTATTGTAATTGGAATCATCCCGTTCCCCTCTTCCCTGTGTGCCCCGCTTGAGGCTGAACTTGTGGGCTTGCACATCCACAAGCCTACAAGATGCTGTACATGGTATGAAGCTGCCCGCAGGGAGGCAGGACACGGGGCGAGAGCAGTGTCCTCGCAGAGGGGACCTGTGTGCCTCACGCCTGGCACAGCCCTGCCCCAGCACAGCGCTGTGCTGCCACAAGCTGCTATAGGTAGGGCAAAGCCAAATATGTGCAGCTGGAGAGGGGATGCAGGGATCATACGTCTGCCTTCACTAAAAGTAGCTGCAACCTGGCACCGCCCCCCAAAATGGAGCAGAACTGGCAACACGCCTACTGTTTTTAATTCCCTAAAAAATTATGGGTTCCTGACCATCTCCAAGCAAAAAAAGTATCAAAAAGGAAAACCTGGGCTAAGTTGTAAAACAATGCTTATGTTTCAAGCAAAATTCATGTTTTTCCCTGTCTCTCACTTGTACATCCATGATCCTCCTGACAAACTTCCAGACAAATTTGAGATAAGCAAGTAGCATGATCTAGCTGGACATAAGTACCAAGATTTATGAGCTGAGATTTAAAATATCATCTATGCTTTTTAATAAGATGATAGATGAATTTAAATCCTGTTCCATGCACCACCTCTATTCTCTTCCCACCCAATTCAGGGTAAACTCAGCACAGATAAATGCCTATTGCTTTCCTTCTCAGAACATTCTGCTTTGCTGGCAGTACAGCCTGGTTCCATAGCTCATTTGTAGACTCTACCAAGTAGGCCACATCACTCTGCTAGACTAATTTCTGGAGCTGAATGCTTGTGGTTTTGAAACTCAGTTAGCTTACACCACCAATGACAATTAAAACCTGTGAAGAACACTTTGACCCTCAAAAAACTTACTTAGGATACAGTCATATTGAGTTATGCCTGCTGTTTTGGTGTATTTGTTGATTTATCCCCAGCTGAATAAAGCACTCCAGGATGACGCTGTGAGAGTGAGATGGGCTCAGCCTTGGGCGCAGCTCTGAGCTTCCCGATGCAGCCCCACGTGGCTAATACTGGCCCAGGTGACACTGGTAATCTCTTGGTAGTTTTTTTTCCACAGCTTCTTTTGGAGACCCATGGGAATTTGAAATTATCATCATCAAATCAAACTAGTAATGAATAATAAAGATGCAAACACCCTTGCTGTCCATGGGCAGGTGTGTACCAGCCAAACATACTGACCCACAGTGGATCAAGCTCTGGCTGTAAAATTATTCCAGGTAGGTTTTCCATATCTACACGCCACAGCAGCTCTGCCTGCCAAAGGGTTAACTACAGAACCAGGTTAATAGAGGAAGGGCACGAGTGACATAACCTCAGAGGAATTGCAGGGGCTAATTGAAAGAGCTCTGTATTGCAAACACATCTACAATTGGTTAAAATGAGTTGTAAACCAAAAGACAGAGGGTCGGCAGAAAAAAGCCAACATTAATTCTGGTAGCAGTAATTGATTACGGCAGTAAACATTAGACATTCAAATAAAAAGTGGCTATTTAAGCAAATGCAAAGAAATTGAGCCTGTGAATATGAGCTCCCAAAACAATACAGAATTGTTGGGCAACTATAAAAACAATTTTTTATTTTCTACCAGCATGGCCACTAGACGCCTTCAAAAAGATCTAAACAGAAATTAAATAAACCACCTTCTGTTAATGGCATGCAGACTGCTACTACTCAAGAAATGAATGATAACCTAACCCTTAGAGATCAATAGGAAGAAGCCAAGAATTTCTAAATGAGTTTTTCACTCCTCCTTAGCAGAAATCAGAAGAAAAGATCATAGCAGGTTAATTCAAATTTAGCAAACTACTTTGAGAAACTTGGCATAAGGAACTGAGCCAGAAGGAAAAACATCTAACAGAGAAGACAATTATATAAAAAAATCCAATTATCGCAATTAGCTAGTTATACTGATTGGTCTATTATGAAATTTTCAGCACGGAGCTGCATTTCCAGGGGAGCTGGATGTGAGACTATGTAGGAGTGCTGAAAATGATTTGATGGGTTAGATTTTTGTAATGAGGTAAACAACACGCAATTACACGGTGTTGCATATCGGGTTATTCTTCTGGGACTAATCTGGCTCTCATGACAGCAGTGGCAGTTTGATCAAACCTTTAAAAGAGAAGCACATAGCTGCATTTATACCCTTCCTTTCAATTAAGAACAAAACAAAACCCAGTACTAGACCCAAGGAGCAACAATAAAAAAAATAAAAATCTGTGATTACAACCCATAATCTTACATCTGGTCATAAAGATCTCTTTTTATTTTAGTTATAATTGCTATTAATTAGCAGAATTCCCTATCTCTCTTTCCTGCTCTATTATTTTTGTCTGCAAAGCATCCAACTTATACAAAAGAGTATCCTCCTACAGGCTAACCACTTTCTAAAAGTCTGGAGGGGTTGCTTTTTTACTAGTTTTGGTCCTGTGACCTCAAATTAAACTGCTTGTCCCCTGGAAAGCCAACCTTTCTCCATCCCTCACCCAGAGCAGTGCAGAACAAACAAATGAGAGCTGGGGATTGCTGAGAAAGAACCGGGTCTCAAACCAGAAAATACGCAGTTAAGACAGTATGACTGTACATGCTTCCCAGCACGTTGGCAATTCACTTCTTTCCATTACAGCTGGTATATCTTGAATAGGTAATGCACGTGTCCCTCCCTATCTCGTTGGATCGCTTTGCTCTTCACCTGCAGAGCACCATTGCGGTGTTTAATGCACTTCTCCTATCGTGTGCCGCTTTCTGCCACCTTCCTTTTCTTTGCCATGTAACCACATCATGCGCCATTCAAACCCACATTCTGTGCCTTTCCCAGTCTCCCACCCCTCGTTAGTACCTTGTTGAAGTAGAGAGAGGAGCCAGATGAGATGACTCCACAGCCTTCTTCAGGCTTGACGATCTCCCCTCCAATAATTTCTTGCCACTCTGTCTTCAGGCTGTCTGGGTTCTCAAAATCAGACATGACAGTCGAAGGAAGGGGATTTTCAGGCTGACATTCAGTACCCCGATACCCCGAGTCACACCTGGAAGGAAGCATAAATGTAACAACCTTTTAAAGACTTCATTTGACACTGGTAATTACTTAAGACAGTGCACTGACCTTTTAAAATTAGATGGGAAATAACAAATCATTCTGGGATTGGTATTTTGGATCCTGGAAACAAACTAGAATAACTGGATAATGGAAAAAACTGTAGCTTATTTCTAAAAAAAACCCCTCCTGGGTGTCCAGAAAGTTTGAAGCAGGCAGTAGTCTGTGCCCTTGGTATTGCACCCAATCTGACAGGGGCTGCCAAGCAGTGCTGAGCCATCCCTGGCATCCTTCGGACCCAGCAAAACAGGTCTGGCACTGTACAGGTTCCTGGGGTCCTTGTGCAAGGGACTGGAGGGGACACCAGGACACCTGCAGCAGGGCAGCCCCATGCCACTGAAAGCTCTTCTGATGCCTGGATCTGCCAAGGGTATGGATTCTCCAAAAGAGAGGTGGGGAGCAACCAGCTGTTAATGTTGCTTGAATGGTCTAACCCCCCAAAGTGCTTTTACTTTTAATGTTTAATCTAAAAATAAGAACATCAGCAAACGCCCCCCAAAAAACCCTATGCAAAATAATAGGATACCTGAAGTGTCAGGAGACCATTTTTAAGAGGAACTGGGAAATGCTTTATACCTGCAAACACCATGGTCACACCAGCCATGTCCACTGCACATGTTGGGGCACTGCTGTCCGATGTAGATGTTGTCTAAGGCCCATTCGTCTTGGGCTGTGTAGTAGCACTGACTCCAGCGGAAACGTGTGGCGCTGGACCTTAAAACCAATAACAGTGCTTTAGTTTGTGATTCCTTACAGAACTGTAAGAAAAAAGATAAAATGCAACTATAAAAAATGAAGTAAGTTGATATCTCAACCACAGCCCAGCCTGCAAAGACTGCCACAACCAAAGACCGATTTTTGTAAACAAACTTTCTAGATGATGCCACTTGCTGCACAGGGCTATATAATGGACTTTCCAGTCATTAAGGACATTTTTGAGGAAGGCTGCAGAGGTATTAAGGGGTTTTGTGCATGATTTTAAGATAAACCTATCAATAAATATTACTGGATTTTTATTGTGTGCCATTCTGAGGGTGACAGGATGCAAAACTGGAAAGATGAAACTAGGGTGTGACTTTGATTTTTATATTTTTGGTCACAGTTGACAGGCTATAAGTTGTGTAAAGCTTCCTTCTGTTACTTATTATAAAAAAAAATTCTATGAAATTAAACTTCTGGAGTGTAAACGTTTCTTCCCTTTGAATACTGGCTATTTCCATTCAACAGTAGCTGACTATTTCTTATTGGATACAGAGATTTCTTTTTGTCAGGATGATTCTAAATGAGACTTTGCTTACATATTACTGGTGACATTACAATCACCAGGTTTTAACAAAGATCCTGTTTCATAGCACCTATTTTTTTCCACATTGCAAATAGCTTGCTCTTGGCCAACTACTCAGACAAAATCCACAACACCAAGGTTTGTGGTAGAGAATCATTGGGTTAGATTACTTGCCTGTGTATAACTGTTCTGGATATTTGTGATATTCTTCAAGCAGAAAACCTTGCTGTAATTTCTCCTTTCTTGTTAAGTAGTTTCTCTTCAACAGCTTTATTTTTCTTTATTATAGAGGAGTCAGGTAACATTATCTATTAAAAAAGTGCTTGATGTTGGCCCTCTAGGAAATCATCCAATGTGATGTCAACATTTTCTGTGCTGAGTGACTCCTGCTAGCCAAACCCAGCCTGACATCCACCACCCTCAAAATCAAGGCTGGAGAAGAAACTGAATCATGAGAAGAGTAATTTTTGTCACTGCTGAGTCTTTTCAAGCTGCCGTGCCAACCCATGCATGTCCAACAGGTTACAGGCCCTGGCTAGCAGCAGCTCCCAGCTGGTGGGCGCAGGGACCCTCCACGCTATGCTCGTGACAGAATGAGATTAAGAAAAAAATATTGCACATGAAGTGAAACAAAGATGGGACTCATTTATCATGCTGGAGCAAAAGGGGCTGCGCCAGCTGTGTGATGGGTCTGGGAATAAAGGGGTGGTGGGGACAACGTGGATGCTGAGGCTGGGTCGCAGAGCTGTGGAGGGGATGGACCGGGAAAGCAAGGCTGACCGCAGAGAATTAAAAATCAGATGTTAAACTGGGACAGACACATGCCTGGCCAAGGGCTGACTGGGTGGGCTGAGGACGAGAAGGAGGAGGTTGCTACAAGTAGGAGCTGTTTCAAACTTCTTTCTGAGCCATATGGCTATGGCATGATGGCATAGGATACAATGCTGTTACTTTAATTTCACACCTGCTCCCCCCCAAAAAAAAAAATGCAGAATGACCTGTTAAAATTAATATTGTAAAAGTGACTGAGCAACCTGCTTGCATGTATGGAAGTGGAAAAACATATAGAGGTGGCCTGTGCAGCTAAAATGGGCAGTACAGCAGAGCAAGTTAACCATCCAGTTGCATACAAAGATTATTTTAGTACATGCTTGGAGAAATTTTTAGAATAGCAATTTTTAATTTATTTAAAAAACAAGTGAAGCTGCCTAAGGTCTTGATTTTTAATTGGAATGACCCCTTGTTGACTGTTTTAAGTATCTGCTTGATATTGAAAATACTGTAAGCATTTTTACAGCATGCCAAGCTAATCTGCAGGGGCAGATCTGCCGATTAAATACTCCCTCAGGATATAATGTATTGATGGGTTACATTACAAGAGCTATGAATTATCCATTAAAAGTGCACAATGCCAGTAATCTGCACATGAAGGACTTCCTAAGCTTGCATAGGCACAATGGGCAGTCAATATTCACCATAATTATTTACTGCTTATTTTCTGGGTGCTCTGAAGCCAGCACATCACCTCAGTGGTGGTGTTCGTGTTTGCTCCAGAGCATCAGTGGCACTGCAGAGAGCCCCGACAGACTGTGTGCTTCAGAAAAATAGTGATGACTGGTGTTAACTTGCATGTGCACTGAGGAAAATAACAATAGTGAAACCAAAGAAAGGTTTTATAGCAGGCAAAAAAATCCCATGACCTCCCAGCACAATAAAACTCATGTCAGGTTGGTTGTCCAGGTGACAGGAGAGAAAGCCTGGTGGCTGGGCTCCTCTGGTTTTCGTCAGTGAAGGTGTGTGGGTAGAGGTGGGGTGTGCAACTCTGCAGCCCCAGGGGTGTTTACAGCAAATTGGGGGAGATTTACAGTGATATGGGGGCAATCTGAACATTCCGTGGAAGTCCCTTGGTGCCCAACAAGTGGTGGTGGCCCCTGAGCACAATTCCTGGTGCTGCTTGATGTGGCGTCAATGGCATCTCCCCAGCCACTGGGGGTGCAAACATCTCTGCAGGGTGGCTGTGTGGGTGCATCACGGCTGGTCGTAGGGCAGCAGGCTCACATCCACCGTACATGAACAGTGGGGAGGGCCCACCCATGGCTAATAACAAGCTACACCTCTGTGCCCAGGGGAGCACTGCACCTGAAGCCCTACTGAGAAGACCCCTGTGCAGCACCGCTGTGGGGCTGTTCCCACGGCTGGCCCCACATTGCAAGGTGCAGAGGTGACACCAGGGCTGACAGCCCATGCTGGCACTTGCCTGGGTTTCACCTGAGCAAAATGTTTCCCTGGATAAGCTCATCGTCCCCCCTCCTGCTGCAGGGAGCTGCTCAGCTGTAGGGGACTGCCACCCCGCAAGGCGCAGAGCAAAGAGCCACGCGCTTCTGGGGTGGCTCCGTCTTCCTCCTCCAGTCTCAGATGCTGGCTGCACGTCAAGCTAAGGGTCACCTCAGCCCCGCTTGGTTCTTAGAAGCTCCTCCAGATGAATACAGCAATGGCAGGAGATTTGTTTCCCTTATTTAAGGGGAGGGGAGGAAGGGAGGAGTTGTGTTGCCACCTGGAGATGAATACGTGGCTCAAACGGAGGTGTGTGCATCAGCCAGATGGCTGGGGACCATCCCCGTTCAGCCCCATCCTACCCAGCAGGACTATTTTTAGCTGCAAAGAGATCTCTCCTTGGGGACAGCTTCACTGATGCAGGCATCCAGGGGCCCCAGAGCTGCAGCAGGGTGAGGGGCAGCCCTTGCCTTCCCACCCAGAGGGGAGGTCACAGGGGGATGTGGAAAGCAGGGCCGCCGTCACATGGCTGCAGGCAGCGGAACCTCTCATGGATTCAGATGCCTCTCCGGGCGAGAAGAAACGCGTGTTAGGCTGAATTTGCAACAGCGAAAGCAACGCCGCTGAAAAGCCAGTCCTGCCCACTGTTTTTTGAAAGCTTTCCAAGGCTGCTCTGCACCTCAAGGTAACAACAGCTTAAGAGGATTGTGTTGTTAAAAATGGTAATCAACAATTTTAAAAAGCCTTGTTAATTAAGAAAAGAGAATAAGGAACTGAGTGTCAGCTGCATTCTCAGTGATAAAATACTGGCTTTCTGGACAGTCACCTTTTGGACACCTATTCACATGGGAAGTGCAGTATCAAAGGGTTATGAAAACATTTTCATACAAGCAAAATAAACCTCCCCAGTTCCTTGTATTTCTTCCCAGTGTTTTGATGCTACTGGAAGGCAATCTGGCTTTCCGATGACATTGTATCTAAGTCAGGTCAAAGTCTAAGTCAAATAAAAGTCACTGTTGTTGCATGACATTTTACATAAGCACAAGGAAATCACGGTGAGTCCCAGATGTATTGTGAGTGAAATGATGTTCTTTCTGTTATAAAATTTTTCAGGTATGTGATTTAAAATAAAATCATTTTCTTCTCTCCTGGTATTAAAAACCCTAACGATCTAATGCAAATTTGTAGCTGATAAAATTATATTTGCTACCTTCTGAGTTACCATAATTACATTTACCCAATTATCCTGAAGCTCTCATTCAGTCATTAGGTGTTGATTTGTTTATGAAGTCAGCAACTGACAGCTGCTTGTATCTCATTAAGGCCTGTTCATATGTAAATGCCTCCCATAAAACTGAAATTAATTTTCATCGGTGTTAGAAATGTTTGGTTCAAGTACAATACAATTTCAGCAAGCAGGTGGATACATTTCTTTTCTCCAATCCAAGTCTCACTGTTGCAGCAGACTCCCTAATACCCCAAATCTTGGATAACACAGGGACCTGGTATACTCATGCTTGCCAGATGCAGAACACCTACAGATGTGCAGAAATACGAGCACGCCCAGGAAGTTTTACAAGAGAAATAGGTGCTGTTGTGAACAATTTTCTGGCCGCATGAGCACAGTAGCGTGGCCTGACGCTACCTATGCACCCAGGGTACAAACCCTCAGCGAGGAGCTGTGCACGCAGGGGTAAAAGCTCCAGCAATCCTGGCAGGGCTGTGCAGGGGTGTGAGGGCATGTCGAGGCTACCAAGGGCCAGAGCAAGGCTAACAAGACCTCAGGCCCCAGTCCTGAGTCCTCGTTTAGGTGGTTTCTTTCCCTGAGCAGTAAGCACAAGGTGGGCTGCGTATTTGGCAGCCCTTGTCTTATGGGGCTGAGCCAGCAAGAGCTCACTTCCCCTTGCCCTGGTTTTGGGAAGGCAGAAGACCTGCCTCTCCCCCTCTGCGCTGCTTTTCCTGGCCA
This sequence comes from Egretta garzetta, assembly GCF_000687185.1. Classification (NCBI taxonomy): domain Eukaryota; kingdom Metazoa; phylum Chordata; class Aves; order Pelecaniformes; family Ardeidae; genus Egretta; species Egretta garzetta. The sequence continues at coordinate 1,452,198 of NW_009260125.1, forward strand.
TTACTAAGTTTTCACCCATGGGTGGATGTTGCAGCGGAGTGCGGGTGGGGAAGGGAGAGGACAGGGAGGGAGGGCGCCCCAAAGAAGAGCCCCATGGACCATATTCGTTGCCAGGCTGGCAGAGGAGCTCTGCACATTGGGTGTTCCCCGCTAACCCCCAGGCTTGTAAAGGCAGAAACTTGCCCTCTGTTGGTATGTGTGCTTTAAAAGTGGGAAAAAAATCCTTTCCCAATCTCAACCCAAAGTAGTGACTGAGCCCTCAGTCTGCTCTTTGCCAGTGGAAAGGAGGGAAAAAAGAGGCAAAGCGGCTGAGATGCGCCTGGTGTGTTGGATTGCTTTTGGTGGGGAACATGCAGCAATTCCTCCTTTCCCCCCGATTACTCTGTAGCACAACACAGTTGTACTGAAAAAGTGATTTATGAATAGCAAAGTAATGTTCAGTGGTAATTTGTGCCTTAATTACAAACAAAACTCTGCTAACAGACGGGAATCCCTTCAGATACAAGACAGAGTGTGAAATATTTATGATTTGTGTGCAGCATAAAATAGGAACCCAGCTATTATTTCTTCATAATTTCTCCCCACAGTCTCCTAAATTAAAATGGAATTATTTGCTTCTGTCACCTCATATGCTGAGGAAAATTATTAGATCCTAAAGAAAAAAAAGCCCACAACATTGGTATTAACATCAACTATACAGTGTATAATAATAACTTTGAGTACAGTATATGTCTTATAAATAAATTTTAAAATAACAACCTACTTTGAAGTATATGTTGCAAAATTGTAGACACTTTTTAAACACCTAAGTGCCTATGTGAGCCACAGTTTGTACAGCTGGTGGCACATAATGGCATGTAAAATTTAGTACATTATAATCTAACTACAAAGCAGCTATTCATAGTCTTATTTGTGCCATGTGGTATTACCTGACCTGATACATTTTAAGGATTTGGTATTTGGCCCGATGTTTTGCCTGGAAATATGAAATTCTGAATATTGTCTGTACAGTAAAAATGGCCAGTATGTTGAAAGAAGGTAGCATCATGGGGTGGTTGATAGAAATAGGTTGTGCTGAGACCATGGAGAGTGCAGAAAAATGATGAAGGACAGGGAAATACAATGATAACTTAATCTGAGCAAGCTCTCGTTGCGATTGCTGTGATGGATTCAAGTCAAACATAAGCAAGGTGTAACTCTAATTGGAATAATTTAATTCTCAAACGAAGGAAGCCCTTAAGATTACTGAGATTGATGACAACTTTTTATTTGTATGCTATAGTAAGTATTTTGTAATAAATAATAAATAAATCATCTAGCTAAATAAATGAAAATGTTAGGGCAGGCAAAACAAGTTTGACTACAATAAGATGAATAGGGTAGGGCTTTCTGATAATTTTTTGTTGCTGTTTTTTGCAGAGAATGTTATTTTTGAAGACATGCTATAAAAGGAAACAAGAGGTAAAAAATTCCCAGAAATGAATCATTAGTTATTGTTTATACAAGGTCTGAAGATGTAAACAATAAGGAATGTGCAAAATAAAAATTAACAATCCAAATAAAGCCTTCATCCGGTGGGCCATTTACAGACAAGCACCACTATTTCTGAAAAGGTCTGAACTTTATTAGAAGAGTCACAGTATGTATTAAAAACAACCCTGAACAATAGCTTCTGGTGACTTCACCAACATTTCACTCTCCATTTATGTGAGGAAGGCATTTGATGTTAAATACCTGCAACTGGGCCAGCCCTGGTACCCTGGCACCCCCACCTACCAGCTTGAGTGTGATCTACAGAGGACGTGATCTCCATCATAGAAATATCAACCTAGATGAATGACCTGCACCCAAAAATAAAAAAAAAAAAAAAAAAAAAAAAAAAAAAGAAAAAGAAAGAAATGCTCACCAAGTCTTCTGTGGTAAAAGGACGGTGATTCTCCTCCACTGAGTAAATTCGCTGGAGTGGTAAATACTTGCTGATGTAAACTCCTGACAGCTTGGCATACTGGGAAGACATTCCTTGAAGTAAAATATTTCAAAACGAGATTTAATTTTGAGGCAGCATTGGGAACAGAAGCAAGGGTTAAACATTCATGGAACCAGGAGCTTGCCTGGGTCTAGATGCTGCAGCAAAAGACCCAGAAGCAGAAATATCCCAGCATGATCCAAAAAATATCTCAGAAAATTAACAGTAGTACAATTCAGGATAGGAGAAGACCGTGTGGCTCATCTAGAGGGGTATGTTTGTCATTAGTGACTAGTAATTTTTTGTTTTCCTCCATGAGGATGTCTAGCTCATTTTTCTACTGCTCTCACCCCAGCATCTAGTGCTGACTATGGAGTAAGTCTACAAGGCCACTGAGGGATAAGTCTACAAAAGTGACCTCCAGACCATTATACCAGTTGTTTTAGAGAGCTACCTGTGAGGCCTGGGGATGCTGGCTCCCCCACCGCCTCCATCTGCAGTGGGGACCCGCAGTAGGAATAGCCAGAGCCATGCAGGAACACCCAAACGCCATCTTCTGAAGTTGCCTCCAGAGGCCCTTATGATGCTCTGCAGCTGCATTAATTTTGACACCTACAGCAAGTGGTGCAAGTTCTTCCTTCCTGCTTCCATGATTCCTCCTGTATCTAACTGAGATTCCTAGAGAGGTCTATTCCCAAAAATTTCTCTTTTCGGAAAATCTGATCATTATCACATTTTTACATTAAATATAAACACAGTCCATTTTCCCAGCCTCTTACAGTTTTCTAGACCTGACCTTCCCATGTTACTCCACTTTTCTGCAAGATTCCGTTCATTTATTTATACATTGCTAGAACAGCACCCAAAACTTTTGTGCTATGGTTCTGATGAGGTATTTGTAAAGCGCTTGAATGTTATTACCAACCTGTGTGTTCCTTTTCTAGCTACCCATTCCGAGAGTCCCACCTGCCACTACTGCCCCAGCACAGCTCCTCCTGACCATCCCCACCTCTCCGAGAGTCTTTCGCTGTTCACTGCTCTGCTCATCCCCATGTAGTGTCGGGCACAAGGGGGCTCTTTGGCACAGACACTTGCCCATGCAAGTAGCGTACTCGGACTGCTATGAAACTCATCATAAAGCATTGATACTCTACGTTAGTTCAAACTATTAGGAATATTAATAGTTAAATTATATAGTGATAGTTATATATTAAATGTGAAGAATGACAGACTATATTATTTTATGGAAAAATTTATTGCTCAAATATCTAAGAGTATTAAATGAAAATCTGATGGCTTATTCCATCTTATTTTTTTTCAGTAGATTTTTTAAAGGCTTCATTTCCTTTCCAGCAGTTTTCAAACATTTTTCATTGATTCATCTCCCCTAAAAGATCTTGTAAAACAGGATCTGATCAGTGTGTGGGAAGCAAACAAAACTTTCAGACATTTTAATTAATTAGTGTTTTGTGTATTTGTCAGATCATGTTCTTGAGATATACTACAAATAGCCTTCTCTATTACTCTTTTATCACAGCAACATGGGTGGTGTGAGAAAAACTATCTGGCTACAAGTTCTTTTCTCTGAATTCAGCTCCACTGAGAGAGGAAAGGAGCACTAAAATCTGAAGGCAACTGATCTTCCATTGATGGCAAGGACTAACCCTAAGCACCTACCATGAGGAACTATTCTTGGACACCATGATGATGCCTGCTAGGTATAAAAGATATCAACATCGTTTGAAATACAGCATTTATAGCTTTCCTCTGGATTCTGGATTCACAAAGTTTAAAAATTCACTTATTGCCATTTCTCTACTCTGCCCCCCAAAGTAAACCTGGTGAAACACAACATGGCAACAGGTAACAGGACAATGCTTTCACTGCTCATAGAAGATGTGGGACTGGACGTTCAAATCCCCCTGTGAAACTACAGAGCAGGCAGTGAAAAGGCACTGGGGCAAGTTCCCTGATACCCTCTGAACCTGCTCGGAGGCAGCCAAAGGACCTTGAGGTTCACCCTGAGGCCAGGGAAAGTCCAGCTTGCCATCTAAGAGGGAAAACAAAAGCACAAAATTATGGCCAAATGCGCTATTCACATTTGTGCTGAGACAGGGCTGAGCCGCACGGGGAAATAGCAGCCAACACTGCTATTTGCACTTCTAGCAGAGATGGGGAAACAGCCGGTCATTACGGCCCTGGACTGTGTTTGAACCAGGGATGGGAGATGAAAGGCTCTACATTACAATTCCCCAAAGGAATGCGCTTTCCATTTACGAAATGGCTGCGCACAAGGGCAGAAAGAATTTCTATCCATTTAAATGCCAGGAAACAGTAGATGCATTTTGCTTTGAAAAACAAAGCAATAGTGCAGGAAAGATCTCGTCCATTACTCTGCAGCTCTAACTGTGCCCCAGTTCTTTTCCCAAACTTGGTCCATTCCTGTCACAATTTTGTGTTTCAGGCTCTCAGATACCTTTCTTCCAAATATCATGAAACACAGTTTAAATACTTCTATTAGTAATTTTGACTGATTCCAAGTAAGAATTTCTTTATAGACAGGGGAATGAAGAAAACAACCTCCTTTGTTCAATGCCACAAGTATATTTCAGATGATGTTTTTATAAGCAGAGATAATGGAAGACAAAGGTCCTTGCTGCCAGCCTCACCTCCTGAACAAGATGCCACGTAAGGCCATGGTTGGTGGAGTAGTCCAGTTTCACCTGGTTGTCCATATGAGGGGTAAACGCCTGACCACAGCCCATCACCAAGTTGAACTGTATCATATATGAGGCTCCGATCTGCATAGACTGGGTCTCCACGTAGCGCATGCTAGAAGCTAACTTCGAATCTCCTGTAAAACTGAGAAATGTAAGGAAAGAATCAGGATCCATCCCCAAAATAATTCAGAAGGGAACATTGTGAATGGTTCTGGGTTAAATACAATGATAATTCTTTGTTCTGCAGATTGGTACATGGGATGAGACCACGCATAGAAGCATCTTTCCGTTGGTACTTCTGCAAATTACCAGGAAGGCCCTGAAGTATCCCAGAGTGTGACCACTGAATTATTCTATTAGTTCTTACTATATGCTCTTTGTATTAAGGATCAAGTTAGGATCAAGCAAAGAATAACACACAGAAAAAAACAACAAAAAGAAAGTTAATTCCCCAGGAGTGTGCATTGCCTAAGGTCATGTCACAGTAGCAGCTGTAATTTCATTCAAACACTGGACAGTAAAGATACACTGCATTTAGTTTAAAATATTCCTGTTACATAGACTTTTCATTCTATTGATTTTTCAAGTGAATCTACATGCAATGCATCCACTGACTTTTGACTGTGTTTGAGAATTAATATCACCTATCCTCAGCTTCTTTTCTGCAGGATGTACTGATATAAGAGTTATATTATCCAGTGGACTGGAGAACATAATCTTGTCAGTATTAATATTTGGAACACACCAAGCCTCATATATGATACAAGGTACCCAGTTATCACATACATAACACAATACATAGTTTGAAATTACAAGGTTATTTCACTTTAAATGCAGATTTTTCTTCTGTGCACTATTCAAAAGGGGAACAAAATCAAATGCAAGAGAGGTATAAGGAGGAAGTAATAATAACTTAAATATTGAATCCTGCACACTAGCCTTCAAAACAGAATGTTTTTAAGGAAGTTCATGTAGCATGAATATTGCCTCCCTCTCCTTAGTTTGAGACGTTTAGTCAGTGTCTTCAGAAGTGCTGTAGTCCTTTAAGCTTCAACATTTTCTAAGACTGTTCTTAAATATGAAAAATTTAGGATAGGGATTGCATCTTTTTAAAGAAAATCACTGCAAATCATCATGCAAAAATAAAAAGCTACGTTCAGTACAGTGGTGATGAATGGAATAATCTAGTTCATGTTTGACCTTATGGCCGAGTAAGTAACAGTTTATCATCTTAAATAACAAATCCTAATCTTTCAATATTGTACAATAAAACATATTAGCTTCCACCCCTGTAAAATTCAAGGTCATGACAAAGTCAATGTAACGACTAGGAATACAAGTCAGCATTAGCACTCTTTTAAATTAAATCACTGACCCACACTGTTTTCTGTAGTGTCCTTTCCAGAGAGAGCAGTTAAGCCACGAATTCCAGAATCCTCCCTTAAAGCTTTAGAAGAAATTACTGAAAGCTGACATTAGTTTTATTAATTATCCAACTGTTGTTACTTGGCACAAGTTAAGATCCAGGCTCCTTTTTGGTCTCTGGCCTTGCTCTCTGTGGCTTCATTTCCTAAAGGATGATCCAACTCACGGCACCATATGAAACTACCCAGTCTGTGCTGATCAGCACCATGAACCAACAGGGATGGACATTCCCTTCACTGCTGGGGCACTGTCATGGCCAACTGGACTAGAAGGCAGTAAATTGCCTTGGAAAACTGTATCTCAGTTGTTTGCTCTTTCAGTCAGTGTTGTCAGTGTTTTTCTTCTCAGTGGGAAGGATAATTTTGAATTGAGCAGAGGGTATAATGTACCCCCATCAGCAGGCCAGCTGCCAACCTAGGGTTTGTGGCTTCATTGTTAGAACTGAATGCATCTCGGAAGAATTTGCTTGGATAATGCCCATACTTATTTTTCTTCCAAACTTTATCTTGTGCTTTTCAAAACAACAAAAAACCTGCAAATTTTAAAGTTAAAGCTGACTTGGACTGACGCAGTTTTAGTTTCTACAATGCAGCTTGAAATTTCATGGCTGGTGTGGGAAATCAAAGTTTTACTGAAGCCCTCTTGGGAAATCTGTGCAGTACAACCAAGCTCTTCAGATATCAGTCGGCCATGTGCAGTGTAATCAGCTGAAAGTTATATGTAGCAATGATTTGGAAAATGATTTGGCACCGCACACATAAACCTGTGCATGACACATCACAGTTACCTAAAGCTTATCTGAACAGAATGATAGAATTGAAACTAAACAGTCTGATGAAGCATCTGCCCAGAAGCTGTCTTCCCCAAAGTGATGGAAGAAAAGTGAAGAACTGGTGCTCAGCATAAATGTTTCAAATTGTCTTTGTCTCGACAAAAAAAATATCCATCTTTTCAATATTACTGGTGTAAAATTAGAAAAAAAAAATCTTAAGCTCTGATCTTTTTTACTGGTGGCATTCAGATCATGATTGAAACACTTTTAGTATTCTTTTTCATGTAATAACTTAGTCACTGGATATTGTACACAGTACATTAAGTAAACATTGTTTTAAAGTCTTTAACCTTCCTTTTCCGGCTGATATACCTGTAGAATCCCTTTTTATTATTCTTTGCATCCCTAGCCAAGTTAAGCTCCAGCTGCGCCTTCGCCTCCCTGACCCCATTCCTACACAACCGGACCACTTCCCTATACTCTTCCCAGGATGCCTGTCCCTGCTTCCACTGCCTGTGCAGTTCCCTCTTCCTCCTTAGCTTGACCAGCATCTCCTGTCTCAACCACGCTGGTCTCTTCCCTTCTTTGCTTGATTTCTTACACCTAGGGATCGATAGCTCCTGCGCTCTGTGGACCACTTCCTTAAAGATCTGCCAGCTCTGTTCTGCTCCCCTGTCCCTGAGGGCCGTTTCCCAGGGAGTCCTACTGACTATCTCCTTGAGGAGAGAACTGTGAAAAAGGAAGCTAGTGAGGAGATGAAGACAATCTGTGATGCTCCATAAGAAGCTCTTTTAAAGGGAGGAAATCACATTATGGGTTCACAAAGTCCTTTATCACCCACAGATTGCCTCCAGCTGAACAAGGGCAGCATTAAAGGTGGGGGCTCCACCTTATTTGCTGCTTACTCACTTTCCAGCTCTCCCATGTATGTCGTTAGGGGTGTGCTCTTCTGCTGGAATAGCACATGTTTTCTTTGTTTGTTCTGGGAGTCACACAGCTGGAATACATTTCCACATTTTGTAAAAGACAGGCTAATGTTCCTGGCATAACAGTAATTAACTAAAAAATCTTCAGAAATGAGAATGCAAAGGCTATGTTTTTGTATAAATATGTACCTGTGAGTTGGTTTCTAGCACATATATAATTAGGCCTGCGGAGGCGCAGGAACACAATACCCATAGGTGCCCTCAGAACAATCGCTCTCCCTCCAAGCACTGCCAACTAATTGGTACTTCTGGGAAAGATATCACAGCCAATGTCAGCCAATCTGCGCTGTCCAAACTGCTCTGGGATCCCCAGAGTTACCATGTTTTCAAGGCCAGTACTTCAGGAATACTGAAAAGCCACACAGATGCAGCTGATTTTGTAAAGTTGCATTGACCAGGAATATTGACGTGTTGGTCAAATGCTCAAGCCAGCCCCAGCTCTGTTTCCATCAAAGGCAGACGTTTATGTCTTTTTACATCACCTCATACCTACCTCGTTAAATAATTCTTACACATATTAATATATTTTAATTAAGTCAGTTACCTGAAGAAATCTTTCTGCATACAAAGTAATAATTAATCTAAAAGACCAAACATTTTATAAACACAGGTCAACTATCAAGCTGATGTAGGGCAACTGTATTATATGGCTCCATAAGGATAGTTCATTACGAGCCAGACTTACAGTCTTCCCCCAGGCTGCTCCAGGGACACTCTATTGCCCATTACATTGAGTTAAATGATAAGGTCATAATCTGTCTGAAAACAGTTTATTTGTATTACACTATTTTATTTGTGTCCAGATGAATATTTAAAAAGTTTTAGCATCCTTATCAATACTTAAATGCATTTCAGCAAATGGCTGTTAATATTCTGTAATGCTCCTGAAGCATTTGGGTCAAAGTCTTGCCTATGTATGAGAATTTTGGAGGAGTGATGAATTACCATACATCGTCAAACACTTCATTTTAAAAGTGTTCTGGAGTCCTTTCAGCATACTCAATACATTTGCCATAATAAGGTCTAAGAACCAATCTGAAACAAAATGTTAATGGTTACAATCAAATCAAGTTACTGTTCCAGATATAGACCATTTTAAACCACTCAAAAATCACCTTTCCTCAGAACATATGCACATCAACAAACCTCTCTTTTCTAAATGTAGCCAGATATTGGAGAGAACAACTTCCCTTTTCAAACAAGAATAAAAATCTCCCTCGTCAGTTTTCCCCAATTTTAAGGATAAATATTTCAGGTTCTGAGGCAGAAACAGAGGCCTAACAGACAATTAAAGGCAATTCAGTGAAAACGGGCCTCAGGATGACACCCTGTAAAATGATTTATAACATATTTACCATAGTTCTACTAATGAAAATGCAGTTGTCAGATTTTTCTCAGGAGGATAGTGTCAGTGCCACTGCAAACTCTGCTCATAGAAAGTCATGAGTTAGAAAATGAGAACCAAATGGACTCACAGCTGGGAAAAGCCCACAATAATTAATTTAACTAGCAGCCATTTGTACAGACTTTGTGTAAGTTTAAAAATTTCCCTTGAGAGAAACAAGGTCAGTGAAGGATAGAGTTCATGTCTTCCAGTGATAATGAAAAATACTTACACATAAATAGCAAGGAAATATTTCAAAGGCTTCGATTCTTTATTTGATGCATGGAAAGTTCAACATTTCCACTATGACCATGCACTACAAATCCTAGGCAATATATGGAGATGGAGATTTTATTGTTTTGATTCTGATTTAAAGTCTTAGAAGGAAAACAGAGGAACCTTTGCTATCTTAAATAACCTACCCCCCTCCCCGTGATAAACTGGTCTTACAAGAACAGAGGGAAAACAATGTCATTAAAGAGCTTTCATTCCAACTCTTTGATGAAGAAGATGCAAACAGTTTGAGCCCCAACATGTTGTTTCATTTTAATGAGCAGCGAGTACCTTCCTTGTCCTTATTAAAGTGGTTAATGGTGCTTCTACTGCCTCATTATCACCGCTAGAACACATTCGGTGTTGTTCCTACTGCTAAGCCAACTCCTTTTAGTTTGACAGATGATCAGAAAGTCAAATCAGATTGCTCAGAGATACTTGTTAATAAAATTCCAACAGTGTTTCTCTGAGTGCCCATGGGGACGCTAACATTATTTATATTTTCTTGAGGTTTTCTATAATTACTGTGATTGTACTTTCTCCAAATAAATATATCTATGCCAATTAAAGCTATACTAGGTTTATGTGTTGATCAGACTAGCATGAAACTGTTTTTAGTTTTAATCAAAACAAAGAGATTAAATTGAACTTCCCTTCCATTAATTTCAGATGTTACACTTACGTACTCCAGAATTTAATTTTTGTGAAACAGGTTAACTTTTTATTAAAAAAGCTTATTTTTATACAATTCTATCAGGATTTTCTTTTTCTTTGTTTTTTACTTCTTTTTCTTTTCTTGCCTTTTTTTTTTTTTTTTTGGTTTGGGGCAGGTGATGTTTCCTTGTGTTTGTTTGTAAATACACAGCACATTTTAGGCATAATTACAATATGTTATAATGCTGATCATGGTGTAATGGTTACAACAACAGACAAAATAACTACAAATGACTAACTTCATTCCACCAACATTCTGCTGCCTTTCCTTTTTGGAGTATAATCTAATGGCTATGTAAACAGATCTGAACATCACTTACAAAATATTCAGTCGGTACTTAACAGATTATTTCATAACCTGTATATCTGTATTAACCTGACTGGATTTTAAGTTAAGATTATGAAAATTTTCTCAATTGTTTCCATTAGGATATTCTTTAAATATTTTGTGGGGAAAGAATGCTACATTCAAGGTTCCCATCAAACATAAACCTCAGTGCAATGGGGTGTAAAGACTTACTGCTAATTGCAATTTTATTAGCAACTCTATTTTTGTCCATAATGTGAGGATGAGACACAATTACTCTGAATAGCTGCTGGAAAGACTTGCAGAAATCGCTTGGTTTTTAGCAGGATGAAGAGACAAAGAAAACAAAAGTAGAACAGAAATGGATACGTGTTTCTCACCAAAGAGTCCAGTCGTGTCCACAGTAGGGCTGAACATTTCCCAGGTAGAATCCCAGAGACTGTGTGACTTCAACTAGGTTGGTAAAGTCCAGGCTGATGCTATTGAAAAGGACAGAGGTCATGATGATTTCATCGATAGCCCACACATCTTCACCTTGAGAAGAGTGATATGGTTGCCACCATCTGAACTGAATGCCAATCTGTCTTGCATCTTCAGGCAGCTCCACTGAAATTATTCTGGAAAACAAAACAAAATTATCATTGAAATTTTGCTTTGTAATAATTCCATGGGGATGTATTTTATAGGTTTTTTTTCATACTGACCCTAAAAATCATGTGTTAAATGCAGCCCACAAGCACCTTAGCATCTACTGGTATAGCTTCTACCAGTGACAGGGAAGGGGGAATTGTTAGTGCTCTTGGTAGTCGATGTATTTATTGAATGACAGCCATGTGCAAAAGCCACCAATTTTGTATACTTTGCTGCTACCGTGGAGCTCTCTGTAAATTTTACTGTTGCTCTTGCTTGCCAGAAGAAACCTGAATGCCCTCCATCTGAAACCCAGCTGCAGGCTAGGGGCTTAGACTGCCAAAGGGATGATCAGCTGACAAAGATTTACAAATTGCAGCTCCACTTTCTCAGACTCAGTGGCTTTTATCCTGATCTGAAGAGATCCATCTTCTTAACACCTGTGCTTCTTTCTGCACAGCACTAATGTCATGCCTGTGTTGCTCTTGTCTTAGAAGAACCCATCCATCTAAATTGCCATGTCCAAAGGGGAAAGGGTCCATCTTGTCAGACGGTGTGATTTTGTGTAGTCTCTTATGGAACACACTTTTCTTCTGTAGTTGCACAGAGATGCAACTGGAGGTGAGTCCCAGGCACTTCTGGTATGCAAGGTCACCTGATTTGTCATGGCAGCTATGTCAACAAACCTATAATTGACAAACTGCAAAGAAAATTAAGCATAATACCTAATTTCCAGGAACAATTATCATATATGGCAGCAGGGAGCATGCATTAATTGCCACAGTAACGACACCTTCTTGAAAGCTCCATAAATCACCAGGACCATAGTGCCCCACACAACGCACGTGAGCTGTGAAACAGGCTGGCAACAGGGACATTTGTCTCCATCGGTCTACAACTGCTTGCTGGCAAGAGAGTTTTTGGCAAGCTCGTCATGTAGCTGCTATTTTCCCTTCTCTCTTAGAGGAAATGTGGATAAAATGACAATTCAGGTAAGCTGGAAACATCACTTTATACTTCAGCACCAAGTTTTTTCCAGATTTAAGCTGCCTGGTGTAATGCTTTGTTCCGTGTGTATGAAAGTCTTGTGCCTACAGCGCTCTTAGTGCAAAACCACAGCCTTAAAAATGACTTGCTAAACTGTCCTTGTAAAGAGTAAATTTATAATATCGCTGTTTGATGTATTATTATGATATGTTAATCCATTAGCAAGAAAAAATCAAATGGCTTGGCTAAACAAGTGAGAAGCACTCAAAAAGTCCTGGCTGGCATTTCTAGGAGCCACTTTCTGATGGTTGTAGGCTGGAGAGAGCAGCATCGAGGGACAGCCAGAGGTGATGGCTGCTGTGTTCCCATGGCAAGGCACCAGCAGTGCACACACTTTATGTATGGCAGATACATTTCTTTTGCTGCTCAAATAAACATGCTTGAATAACTTCATACCCTTCTAAGAGAAAGACCAAGTCCCATTACTCTCTGGCATGTGAATAAACTACAAGGACTTTCTTTCTACCAAGGATTCCCTAATAAACAGCAACTCTACAACTTTTTGGGTCAATTTTTAGAGGCACAAATGTCACTAAATCGCTACCAATGCTAAAAGGCAGCGATAGTTTTGTATTCTGTGGTTCAGTAGGGTGAACCCGAGGGAAGCTGGTATCCCAGCTAGGAGGAGCACTGCATCCAGCGTACTCCGTGAAGCACTTGGCACTGGTGTGAGCTAATGCTCTGTTATAATCCTGAGCATATTTCTTTGCTGGTGGCTGTCTCTGATGCCTGCATCTTCCCTTTTATTCTTAACTCTCATAAGCTCACCCACGTGGACACTAATTCTCACTGACAGTAATTTACAGAAAATCCTAAATCATGACATACACCATGGATACATCTATCAGATGTTAAAATATTTAACACGCTAAAATAAATTTCTCATCCCAGGGGATTAAGCAAATGCAATTTAAACACGTTGGTGTAAACCACCATGCATGGCACATACGTTAGTATGCAGAACCCAGCTACATCTCCAGTTGTCTCCTGTCTGGCTTTGATTTGCTGGAGATAGATGGAGAGGGAGGGAGATTCTTGCTAATGACTTTTCTGCTGCAGAAAAGAAAAGTGTTCCTACTAACATTACCAGCTACCATTAGATTTCTTAAAAACCAGCTGGGAGACCTTTGCTCTGATCTCATTCTTTCAAGCTATGCGCATACCTAATATTGAAAAGCCACCGCTGTTCTGCTCAGAAGAAAAATGCAGCTGTCAAATGCTAGCAGATTAAATGCACCTTTTCAGCAGAACATTAAATGTGTAATTATTTTTTGTATGACTGAAGATTAATTAAATTTCTGGGTACAGATTGATTGCCAAACTTTGTAGCAGTCCATCTATGCTACCAAAAATGCTGATCTTTTCAGACAACGTAATATGAAAAGGTGAAGCTTTCTTCATGTTCTTCATCATAATTATTGCCAGCATTATCTTCGGGTTTGTATGTCTATCATTCTTCTATCTACCCAGAGTAGAGTATATAGATCCCATGGCAAAACCTTTCTAACCTGTCTATGTTGTGCTTAGCTCTTTGCCCTGCCAGACAACAGAAATTAAGTGTTTCATACTTAATCTCAAGAAGCAAAAAATTTCTCTGGCATCAGTATAATTTACTACATTTATATCTCAAACTTCATTAAAATCAGTCACCGGAATGTGTGTTTTCCTTTTTGTTATAAAAATTTCATAGTGCTATATATTAAAAACCTTTAGGGAAATACAATTCCTACAGCTGTAATCTTGAATCTAAGAATTAGAAACAGGGCCATATAAAATATATATGTGCCTATAATAAAGGATGGGAAAGGAAATTTTGAAGAAGGCTTATGAGTGTTCCAGTTCATGGGATCTTTCTTTTGGAAACATTTAAAACTTCAGAAATTAAAGCCCACATACAGTATATTTCTACCAAATACAGCTATTCCTCTCAGAATTTTTAGTATTTCTTATAGCTCCCAGGAAATACATTTAATGTTACAAGTCTAGGCTGTTTTTTCTTTTTTTTATTAGAGTACTCTTAAACACCTTTTGTATATTGTAATTTTGTATTAAATTATTAACAAGATGAGAAAATCTATTTTTTAAATGAGCTGATTTGAACTCAATATGTATAAATAATGAAACTTATACATAGCTAAAGTGACTTGCAGACATATCTATAGTCCCTTCCCTGGGGTTGATTCAGGCATTATCCTGGAATTGGATGGAGGGGTGGAGAAGAGGACACAGAACAAAGCCACTCTTGGGCAGGAATGACCAGCTAGGACAGGACCCATGATGCCACCATTGGTTCTGCCTCTTGTGTGCCCCCTCGCAGAGCATCTCCTTTTTGTCGGGATTTATTGGTTCTGCTGCAGCACCCCGTGAAGGCAAATGCTTCCAGGTTTGAGTGAGTTTGCACAGAGCTAGCCTGAGTTGTTCTTGGATTGCAGCACAGGTATGCTCATGGAGACACCTGTTTTTGCATGTGCTTTACTAAAATTGGTGGATGGTCTCACAAATGTAACAGTACGTAATGCCATCTTCTCTAAATACGTCAGATGATACATTCCTCTCTACTCTGACACCAAACACAGGTGCTGTTTGATGAGATGAGCTCTTTTGTTCAGCTTCTTTGTGAGTTGCACAATTCCCAGGCATGGTCACTGGCAGGACCCCCCAGGACACCGAGTCCAGCCCACAGGCTGAGGCACAAAGTCCCTTCATAACAGGAGCAGGCGCAACTTCACTGCTGACCTGGAGAGACCCTCACGGTCAGATTTTGTCTCAGCTGTCCTGCACTGCCTGCAAACTCCTAATCCCAGAGGATGCTGTAGTGAAGGTATCTATGGCTTCAAAGCTACAAATAATTTATGTTAATTTATCTTTACAAGTTGCTGCTTCCATGGGAAGAGACATGCCCCTCTCTCCCATAGGTACTTTTCTTCCCCCTCGTCCTGCGCTGCCTCAGCTTTTTCTGTCACATCACCTGCGACTTGGATGCTGTTAAATCCATGTGTTCATTTTTGTAGAAGTAGGCAAAAATGGGAAGTGCCAAGAACAGCTGCAAAATTTTAGGGAAAAGTGGTAACTTCCAGTGTGCAGTGAAAAGTCTTCACTCACTCCTGCACCATGTGGGCTGAAGCACTCACCCTCCGCGTTGCAGTGACTATCGCTACCGGCATTAACTGCATGTAGATAACGCTCCTCATAATATTTATGCATATACCTTGGCTCGTGGTAGTTGAGATAAGAATAGTGTTCCAGTAGTTTCCAGGTAATCCCGTTGTCATAGGAGTAGTGCAGCAGCACTCCTTCCCCGGGCTGGTCAGGTGCTTTGCAAGTGCTCAGCACCGACTTGCTGCCCAGGCGTAGCGTGAACTGCAGGAACCTGCATCAGAATTACACAAATATTTATAGAGTACCATGTGCACAGTGGTTTTTTGGGTTTTTTTTTCCTAACCAAGTTGTTTTCAGATCTTCTCAATCTAGATAAATTTTGATAAGTATCAGTTATAGGGTTTTGTACGTGCAATTTGTTTTTACTGTCAAGTAATGCAATGTGGCTCATATAGTTAAAAAATGCCAATCATTACAGCATTTAATTATTTATTAGGCACTGAAGGGGAGGGAGAGATAGTGAATGGATCTAATCAGCTGCCACAAGCTGTCAAATAAACACCACCTTATAAATAATGAATTAGCACTTGGCTTTGACACTCAGGTTTGATATTAACATTTCATATTTTCCATCCGAGCTGTACAATAACTTCCCTCCAGTCTGTTTGGGGCTCTGTTGTTTACAAAGCAGGAGGAAAAAAGGCAAGGCTGTGAAATCACCATTCAAATACGGAACTAGGAGTTTTTTAAAAAAACCTTTTCCTCCTGTAAAAACAATCGGCTCAATAATACACGAGGTTGTAGCTGGAAGGAGAGGGGTTCCCAGTTGCTTTGCCTCATGTTTCTGCTCTCTCCCTCTCACCTGGACTGGGAGCTGTCAAGGAAGGAGGTGATAAGCTGGCGTCTCCCATCCTTGTTGAAGACCAGGGCCTTGCCGCTGGCCAGGACCCCGCAGCCGAAGCTGACCTCAGCCCCCCGGATGGAGTAAAAATTGTGGTAGGAGGAGAGGCGGGAGCTCGCGAAGCTCTCAGAGATGAACACGGGGAAGGTCTGCGACGCCATCTCACACGCTGGCCCTGAAAAGCCGGGGTCGCACCTGCAGGTGAGGAAGATTGAACAGTGTAATTAATGACCCATCTTCTCCTGTGGCTGGCTGGCAGACCAACACAGAGGCTGCAGTTGTTCATGAACTGAAGATGCCTACAAAGTCCCTCTCAAACCTAAGGAGCAAGAACCTCTTTAAACTTTATTTAGATATTGCATAGCCAATGACTTGCTTTTAGCTAGTGCTTACTTTTCCAATTTTAAAAAAAAATCATAGCTATGAGTGCCCCACCAATCTACATATAACACACAATACAGCAATATTTTTATTCATTTTTTGAACACAAATAATTTACAATTATTTATATGTAAAATGATTAATTTGCTTTTATCTCTATCACATCAGATGTGATTACAAGAAATCGAGTAACAGAACAGAATGCCCCGTGGGTCATGCTCTTGTTAATACCTAAAAATAGTTACACCAATATTTGAATGTGCTTACTGATTTTGAGTAAGTGCCTTTATTTTTTAGGCTGGAACACTTTTAACAAGCCAACCTTTCAGAAAAAGTGGAGTGCTGACCTTCTGTCCTTGAGGTCTGTTAGGCTATGGGATATTAGAACTATGAAAATTGTGATTCTTTCCCAAAATCTAATACAGAAGTGATACAGTCCCAAATCACCTCTAGCACCAGTATAAAGCATGCATCACTGACATTTCAGTGTGCTCGGTAGCACATTTTAAGGTGAACTGGAAGTTAGATGCTCTCCCAAAAGAAAATTATAGAAAAAAATTAAATATGCTGCTGTTTAGAAAGATTCATCTTTAGATCTCCAGTGAGCTTTATGCATTCGGGGGGCTATGCTGTTTTTATTTTTAGTCTTCTCAAAAAGCAAGGGCTGAAATGAAAACCGTTGCAACTTTCAGATCATCAAGTGAACTATGAGACAGAAATTGAATAAAAGTACTGAATTATAACTCTTACTTGCAGCCATTCCTAGTACACTGTCCTCGCCCTGAGCAGAATTTGAGGCAAGATGGACCAATATAAACTGCAGAGGAAAGAAATCAGTTAAATTAAGTAAGTGTTATGTTATATGGTAAACAGAATATAACGAATGCAAGAGAGTATGCAGACCTGATTATACAGTTATTGTATTTACCTTAATCCCACTAACTGGAAGAGGTCTACAAAAGGATAAAATGCATTTAATTGTATCCTTCTGTAGAATTGAGTAATGGAATTTTGCTCTGTGTCAAGGATAGCCATGGATAATTTATTATTTAATGGGTAATGTCTATCTGTGGATCAAGACACCAGTGATGTTTTAATTGATGTACCTGATTTTTCTAAGGCTGTGAATGAGATCAGATGATTTGCTATGCATTGGCCATTTTCTTGTCATCTTATTTCAGACATATAATCCAATATATGTATTAGTACATTCCAATAGCAGTCTTGTAGATTTTTAAAATGTATCCCTACTTCTCTCACTGAAATCCACATACTTAGCTTCACTGGACTTATTGGAATTAGAATTTGTCCTGATAAGTCTTAACTAACTATTAAATATCATACACTTTCACTGATTCTTTCAAATGGAATAAACCTCCGAATCATATGCACTCAAAAATACTCCAGTTGTTTTGCTCTTTTACTTCATCTTTCTCCAATGACTCTTAATCAACAGTGTTGATGTTTTGTGAAAGATCTGAAGGACGGAAAGATGAGCAAGTCTCAGTATAATCTACATCTCATTGCACTACTATAAAGAAAAGCATTATTCTGGGTATAGACCAAATGCATTAATCTGGGTGTAGCCCGAAGTGATAACTTGTGGGCAAGGCTCTTTCAATACAATATGATAAACAGGCCTTAACAATTAATAGTGTCATCTTTTCTGTTGAAGAATGCCTATTACATGGAGTTATCCACTTGCACTGTGACTTTTGGAATGTCATCCAAATAGCCACCAATTTGAAATCATCTATAACAAGTACCTATTCCCTCTCTTAGATTTATGGTGTTGCCCATCATAGCAGCATCTCAGTACTCCCTGGCAGATGCACTCTAAATCCCTGTTAGTTACTCCCTGTAACTAACTCCCCATCAGACTTCATGTGATTCCTAGATTTTCTCACTTTTCAGGGTGCAAAAATTCTGTTCTGTCTGTTTGATTTATTTGTCTCTTTCAAGGTCTTTTTGAGGGGGTGGTAAAAGTAGAAGGGTTAAAGATGTAATGATGTCACTCAAAATGAAAAAAGCTGTATGAAAATTGGCAGTTTTCCAGTGTTTCTAAAAGATGGCCAGCTTCCAGATTTCATTTAAAACTTAATTCACATAAGAAACAGTTGTAAAGCTAAAAGTCAGAGTGCTGAATCCTTGAAAATCTTCCTCTCTTCAAGAATTTGAGTGGCTTGCCAATATTTAT
>NW_009260125.1:1471128-1479879 GCF_000687185.1 Egretta garzetta
AATACTGAAGTGCAAAGCTTCCATTCCCCTAGTAGCTAACAAAAGAGACATGCAAAACCTCATAAACACGTTCATCTTTCAGACTTGATTCTCATGTCACGGTTCTACACCTCAAATTTCAGAGCAGGCAGTTTTCAGGCAGATGGTTGGTAAAATTGCTTTTGAGATGGTACAGAGTAGAGCATGCAGCATCCTTTGATGAAAGTGTAATTAGCTGTTTAAGCAAAGGTAGTGCAGATATATGAATTGTCCACTAATATTCAAAATCTTGTTGATTTGTTCTCTTGAGAATAATTTGGATCCTTGCATTGGTTTTATCTTACTCTTATTTCTGTGAATGCCTTTGAGCATCTCCAACACTTACAGCCTGCATTTTCTTAGGAAGCAACTCATCTTTGTGGATACTCACAGACATCTTCTTATGCATATATATCTAATTTTTCCCTTCATTTTACTTTCTTTTTGATGTAAATCATCATCTCTAAAGACAAGCATGAATACTCTATCCAGAATGTCAAGATGATGCTACTTCCCATTAATGTAATTAAAAGAACAATTTTCATTATTTTTTTTGAAAAACTTCCATTTATAACATTACATTACCAAGGCAGCTTCTAGAATTTCCTTTTCAAAACTAGGCAGTAACCTATTTTCAGATTTTTTTAAAATGTAACTATTTACCATTCCCACGCTCCATATCAAACCTTACTAGGAATCACTAGAAAACTTCACAGGCTGTTGTACATCACTGTAAATCTTTAAATTACATCCTTTACAAATCTAACAAAACAAATTCTGGATGTATTTTATGTAGTCCCAAAACTTCTACGGCTAATAAGCAAAGCTAAAAAATTTGCACCTTCTCATAGTTAACCCTTTCAGTCATACTTATTTCTGCATCTATTTTATCCCATGTTCCTAAATATTTTTTCTGTTCTTTCAGAAGTCTTTCAAGACTGGCCCCGGCTATCCTCTGCACTAAGTTTTATAATTATATGAGGGAACATACGCTCCTCCCAGTTCTTCATATCCATTTAAAGAAAAGGTAGGTAAAAAATAATTTCCTAAAAGAAGAATAGTTCCCTGAAACAGATGGTACTTTCTCCCTGAAGATATTGTGAATGATGTAAATGTTTTGCCAGTGTTTGGTAGCAGCGTTGCTTTATGAAGGTCTTCTATATCCAGAAGGAAAAGTATGTTCCAGATGCTGTAACTGTTGCTTAGGCTGGCACAGTACATGTCCTTAATAGCGCAGCGTAGTGCCTATTTATGTAATTAGGACTAAGCAGTCAGAGGAAATGTTATATTAAGCCCTTGCCACCCATACCTTTTCCTGGAAATCATTCTATTAAAAGAAAAAAAAAATGGTAATCTACTAGGCTATTGTCTTTTCAAATAACAGAATGCCCCTCTAGCTTCAAAATGCGCTTGTTAGCCAGTGCAGATATGAAAAAAAGGAATTTAACAAACTGAAAATTCTTTGACCTGATTCTGGAAAAGATGTTTACTCGGAGCAGAATATAAAAAATTACTCTTCTGATGTAGCATGATCATGGATAAAAATACTAACTATTATCGATTGCCCACATATTTCCAAGGATTGGTCCTGTTTGTCTCCATCGAATCCTGGTGTCACTTGTTAATGCTGCATTGGGAAGGGGAATAGTTATTCGGTTCCACCTGAAAAACAAATAACACAAATACTAACATTTTACACTGATATCTGTTAAGCAACTGTATGTTTTGTGTACTGTTTAGTTATTCTGGAAGTTTTGTGACAGTTTTTAGTTCTAAGATCTGCTCAAATTAAGTAGTGAACTTGCTGCAGCTTTTGAAAATATAAATGAAAAAAATTTACACGGCCCATGATATTTTCACACAATATATGAATGTCAATTATTCAATTTTAAAACCCAGCCATTTTTTCCCTGTATGAATGTGTGAAGTCAGCAAAATTCTTAACCTGCTTTACTATAGCAACCCCTCCATTGCAGTGAACATCCCTAAATTGCATACTGGATTAAACTTTTCGGTATGACTGAGCTGTTTGGTGGAAACCCTTGGGGATAAGAAGAGAGGCATGGAAGATTTGGCCTGCTGTGGCCTGGGCCATCATTCTCATGCCATCCACAGTGGCTACACTTCCTAACACTGGGGGTAATGATTTCTATGAAAATGGTACAGAAACGGGGGTCACTAAATCATAGCAATGCTTCAACTACACTCTCTCCTCATGGTCATACCCACTGCTCTGAAGTGTCTGTGGAAGTTGGGATATGGAGGGATACAGAGGCATGGGATTTGCGTTATGCAACAAGACATCACGGTTCATTTTATGGTCAGAACAGTACTGAAGGGACTTAATAAAAAGAAAGGCTGATATAAGAAAGTGACACTAACAACCATCCCTGTCTGCAGAAGCACAGAGGCTGTGCTTCATTGTAACCCAAAATTGGGATTCCAAGTGAGTAAAAGTGTCTGAGGATGTAAATATGGTTTTGACCAATGGTTCCTCTGACTAAGAAGAAAACTTTTGTGGCTTTGACAAGGCATAACTTTTAATTACCAGCATGCTGTCCACAGGGGTTTTTTTTGTAATTTATCTTTAGAATCAGAAAAACAACATTATACCACAGAAGCAGCCCCATATATCTCAAATTTCATTACTTGGCAGCCAGGGAGACCAGAACACTCCTTCCTTGCTGTCCTCAGCTAGTAAAAAATGAAAGATGACTTGGGGTTGCGTGCTTTGCTGCTTTCTTCTGTCACCTATAATTCACTTCTCTAATCTTGCATCTCAGTTAGCTTTGCAGAGAATGCTCTCACCCGCTGTAGTTTTCAGAGGCGTAGACAGTGCTGTGGGGGAGGTGAGGCCCAGCACATATCTCAGGCAAACACTCAGTGTGGAGCAGGGACCAAGAGCGGCCGTGGTTGGTTGAAAACTCCAAGCTGACACTGATAACACAGTGAAGGAAAGAAAGGAGACAGACACCGTGAGCCTACCTGGCATAGATATGAATGTAGAAGAACCAACACTGAGAAACCATCAAATCTGCCATTCCCAATAACTGATGCTGAAACATGAAATAATTTTAAGCAGCCTTTGAATACAAAAAATCCTGAAAAAAATACAACATGAAATAAATCTGAGTGTTTAAAAATCAAAATGTAGCCTATAGACCGAGAATTGTCTAAATGCCTAGCCCTTGTATGGCCACCATCTAGCTAGTGTTTTAATGCTGCTGCTGTTAAATGAGCTGAAGTTACTCTTACCATTCAGCTAGAAATGGGTTCAAAAATAATGAGGAGAAGACTTGAATTCATCAGAGTTAGACAGCATCATGTGAGCACAGGATGCTTATAACGGCCAGAGGGTGGAGGGGACCTGGGGAAGGGCACCCTTCAGAGACCCCCTGGGACCCTCCGCGCTGCCCAGCCATAGCGGTCTTTGATGGCTTCCTCCCACCTCACAGAGCCGGGAGTGCTCAGTGGTGAATTTTGTGAGTCATGGGGACACAACCATATGTAAAAACTCCAGATTTCCCAGGAAAAAGTCTGCTGTTCTCTGGTTTCATTGACTAGCAGTAAACCAAACCATCCATGTGCAGATAGTGACATTAGAGAACTGGAACTCTCCGAGATCATCCCCTGAGTCTATGACAATGAGTTATTAAATTCTCACAAAGTTCATTGACAAGTTCAGTTTTCAAAAAGCTATTACTAGAATTTTTTTCCTTCCCTGTTTCACTGCATATTTACAAACCCACTGTTTATAATCTAGGAGTGTAAGGAGATCCTTAGATCTTTTACATTCTGAGGATCTTGAAAAAGTAATATAGGAAGTGCTTGATTTATTAAGGATTTAGTATTTTACTGAAATACTCTTGTAATTTCCTCCATAAAATTAGCTTGTAATATTCTGTTTTATTTTAAGTAATGTCAATGGAACATTATAAAAGTCATAATTCATCACCTCAATACTAAATTATTGGATCGTAACTTTTCCTTTTCATTATAATTTGCTGACAATATTACTTATTATAATTTGCTGATAGTATTACTTTATTTAAATGTACCATCACTGTGATATTGTAAGTATGTATTAAAACAGTTTATAGAGGTTTTGACTAATTTATTTCAGATTTAACTGTACTGATACCTTGGAGGACCATATTTACTGCATATATTCAGTGCGAGTCTCTCACATTTGCAGTAATGAAAGCATTATGAATAATGCTGTAGACCAGAAAATGGGAAATGCTGCTGTATTTGGGAATTAAAATAGGGATAATGGGGAGCTATTACTTATTTTGTTATGAAGAAGCTCACTTCTGCTTCAGAAATAGTTTACATGAAGGAAGAATGTTAATCTTTCAAAATATATACTCAACCCCATCAGGTAACAGACCGAGACAGAGACTTTATATAAAACATGTTTACAGGCCAGGAGTGTTCACAGGCAAAGTTTTCACTTCCCATGTAAAAAAATATTGCTGCCTTCCCTTCCTACCAAATATAAGTGCAATGCCTTGATTTTTACTGCCCCTTGGATTCTGCTGCCCTACATGGCTGCTAGGACTGTCAGTGCTGATGCAGCTCTTTCCAGTTGGAAGTAGATGCCATAGGACATGGATGTGAAAACATTTACAGTCTCTTACTTTAAACTCTTGACTCTGGAAAAATACAAAGTAACTTTATCCTCATAAAATATCAGGATAAACAGTCTGACATGTATATAAGGAAGGAGAGGCAGTGGACAGTTTGGGTTTGGGTCCCCTGTTTGAAGAAGGATGTTAAGAAACTGGAGAGGTGGAGCAGAGGATGATCAAGATGTCTGTGGCCTCGAGTACCAAGCCAGGAGGGGCTGGGGAGCTGGCTTGCTCAGCCTGGTGAGGAGGGCTGAGCTACAGCAGCCTGTGATGGTGCAGAGGACACTCACAAGGGAGGCAGAGCCAGACTCTCCTCAGTACTGGCAGGCACAGTAGGGCAATGGCCATAAAGACATGGCATCAGAGTTTTGGACTGGACATAAGGAAACACTTTTTCACTTTGGCAGGTGACCCAGAGAGGTATCACAATGTCCATCCATGGAGGTTTTCAAGACATGGATAGGCAAAGCTGTGGCTGACCTGACCTATACCGGTAACAATCCCACCTGCAGCAATCGGTTTCACTAGATGACCCGTGAAGGTTCCTTCCAACCAACATTTCTAATACTCTACAAAATATGGACCAGCAAATGACTCCCTTCTTTCCCTTTCCCTCCCCTTAACTCCATGGAAAAAAGAATGTTGAATGTCCCAATGAAGCCAGCAAAAGAGTTCTGTAGTCAGCAAATAGGCAGTGAGCAAAAGTCGCTCTGAAATCATGAGCAAGTTTTGACCTGGAAAGCTATATAACAGACCTCTTCTTGAATATGAGGTATATAAACCTGGGCCTGTGGAGACCAGGAGAAACATTAGCTTTTGAGTAGCTTATATCTGTCATTATTAAATGGTTTTGTTCTTTCTGAGAAAAAAAATCCAAATACCCATATAGATGCTATAAACTGAAATGTGCCAGAAAGCTGATAATCAAAAGAGAAATCTTGTTGTACCTGTTACCAGGTTGATAAGTTCCACAACCCAAATTGATGGAAAATTGGATCATGTGAGTCACTGTGGAAGGGAGCACTGGAAGGACATGGAAGTAATCCACAGCCCAGACATTCCGGTTGTGGCCTTGGTGACTCTTTTGCTTCAGGCAAAACTTGGTTGCTGGAGTCTGCAGGTCCGGACTAATGACAACAGAAACCAAAGATGGAACCTTTAAAAGAAATGAAATCAGGCTTAATAAAAGAAATAATACTAAAAAAAGGTCACAAGTTACTATTTAAAATAGAAAAGCAACTTCAAATATACTGAACCAAACATGTACTTTTCTCTCTCCTTGCTTAATTTCTGTTAACTTTTTTTAGCCACCTTTTTCCACAGAAAATCCCAAATACAAACAATTTATATTATGTGCATAGCTATTAACACTCTGGATACCAGTGCTGCTTACCGCCTTAGTGGGATCGGTTTGTTTGGTTGTAAAGACACTGTAGAAAAGCCTGTACCTTCTGTGTTCTGAAAAATTCTAGGCTATTTTGTCAGTGTCAGGAATACGGTATTTGTCGCGCAGCCGTTCAGCTCACGGAAGCAAACGCAGGGCAATGGCATGTCTAGTCTGAGTATGTGAGAATGGAGTAACAGCCTGAGTTCACAGGCGAATGCAGGGAGGATGTTATGTTGTGGAAATAAATGAAAGCATTGCTTTACGAAGGTTAGCCTTTGTCCTAAAGCAACGTAATTAGACCTTTATTATGTCAAAAGAGGATGTCAGCTTTAAAACCGCTTGTTTTAAAAAAACCCTCCACAATGAAGTCAGTGTAATTTCAGATCCTATCTCTCCCTGAGTTCCCCAATTAATTTATTATTTTACAATTACAGTTTCCTTAGTTTTAAAAAAGTTCTAGCCCCTCTTTCACACAGAGGCAGGCGAGGAGGGAAGCCACGCACAATGAAACAATGCGAGTGACTCAACGAAAGCCAGGCCAAACCCTACTGTAAACATTTGCTCTCTGAGTGCTGGAGTTGCAGTGAAAATGCACACAGACCTGTGCTTGGAATCAGCTGCATCTTTACCACCAGATTTCCTACCTACTGCACAAGGATACTGCATTTCCACCTCTAGTGTATGCATTACGTATTGATTTTTGCTATCATTTTTACAGCAGCAGAGTAAGGACACCTCAGGGCTGGGTTACTCAGGGTAGATGTGGTACTACCTTGCCCTAGACAGGAGGGATCCTGACAGCAGCTTCAGGTCCTTCTTGTCCTGCCTGGGTGGTGGATGTGGTTGGAAGGAGGCTGCGCTAACGGCAGAGGTGAAGCTGCTTGTGCACACTGCCAGCAACCACATCCTATGGCTGAGTACATACCTGCATCACTGCAGGCCCTCTAAGAGGGCACACAACTGTATTTAGAATGGAAATTAAAAAATGTAGGCTGTGAAATTTCCTGCACCAGGCACAGGAAAGACCTCCAGACACTTCCCAGTCACTCTCCCAGCCACTGATCTCACCATGACCGACCCTCTCAGGATGCAGCTCCTGAGTATCAAAGCATGGCTAGCAGGAGCTTGACTGGAGACAGGAGTAATTATTTGTGAGGAGGTGTTATCAACAGTTTTCAGCTGATAGCTGAATGTTTTTGCCCATTGCCCATTTGGCTGTTATCCTATCACTAGCCAACACCGCCGTCCTGCTCTGGGGTGGGATAACCAGCAATAACTGCAGAGCAGTGTTGCAAAGGCGCCCCATCATTGTGAAATCTGCACGCGATTTGTATGCTTCAGAAGATGAGGTTTGACTGCCCCTGTGGAATGCAACATGCAACTGTGTTGTGATGACTTAAAAGTAGATTGATCTATCCGCTCCATCCTACTACTTTGTTTAAGACAATTTACCTTGTAAGCAGCATAGGTCAGGGTATCAAGAGGTATGTGTTCCCTCCTGCCTTCAATCTTGGCATAAAGTATGACATCATTTTCATGGGATTCTCCAGAATCACAAGTTCCCCCTGTACAACATACGTTTGAGGGAGAAAAAAATTAATTGAAGCCCTTGTTATTGGAAAGTGGAATCATATTACACAGCCATAATTAAAAAAATAATTGCAACCAGATGCTATTTAACTTAGGATATGAAACAAAAGAACACCAGCCCTAAGGACACAATGTATAAGAACTATTTGATCAGCTACACCATGCCAGAGATCAAGGGGGCTGACAATTATGGAAACCTCAAGTAACTCTCTTAATCAGCTTATCAACACAATTTTAATAGAAAATGCTATGCCCAAAGCAATACTTCTGTCTGTAGGCTTTAAATCCTATTTACACAGAAATGCTCTGCTGCTTGAATTCTCATCAATAAACTGTTATTTAGTACTCGCACTCCATGCAGCCACACAGACTGTATGTGAGGACCTCTTAAATACTTCTCAGCTAATAGTTTGGGAGCTGAGAATTTGCTTTTAGTAGGAAATCATAGAATCATAGAATCACTTTGGTTGGAAAAGACCTTTGAGATCATCGAGTCCAACCTTTAACCTAACCCTGACATCCCACCACTAAACCATGTCCCTAAGCACCTCATCTATCCTTCTTTTAAATACCTCCAGGGAGGGGGACTCTACCACCTCCCTGGGCAGCCCATTCCAGAGCCTGACAACCCTTTCAGTGAAGAAGTTTTTCCTAATATCTAACCTAAACCTGCCCTGGCGCAGCTTCAAACCATTCCCCCTCGTCCTATCATCTGTTACCAGGGAGAAGAGGCCGACCCCCACCTCCCTACAGCCTCCTTTCAGGTAGCTGTAGAGGGCGATCAGGTCTCCCCTCAGCCTCCTCTTCTCCAGACTAAACAACCCCAGTTCCCTCAGCCGTTCCTCGTATGACTTGTGCTCCAGACCCCTCACCAGCTTGGTTGCTCTCCTCTGGACATGCTCCAGCAATGCAACATCCTTCTTGTAGTGAGGGGCCCAAAACTGAACACAGTATTCGAGGTGCGGCCTCACCAGCACCGAGTACAGGGGCACGATCACTTCCCTTGTCCTGCTGGTCACACTATTCCTGATACAGGCCAGGATGCCATTGGCCTTCCTGGCCACCTGGGCACACTGCTGGCTCATATTCAGCTGGCTGTCAACCAGTACCCCCAGGTCCTTTTCC
>NW_009260125.1:1480726-1523811 GCF_000687185.1 Egretta garzetta
GAGGATGGAGGTTCTCCCTGGCTCTCTTTTTGCTGTTAACATATTTATAAAAACTTTTCTTGTTATCCCTTACAGCAGTGGCCAGGTTAAATTCCAGCTGGGCTTTTGCCTTTCTAATTTCCTCTCTGCATAACCTGACAAGATCCCTGGACTCTTGTTGGGTTGCCTGCCCCTTCTTCCAGAGCTGGTAAGCTCTCCTTTTTTTCCTGAGTTGCAGTAGTAGACCTCTGTCCAGCCAGGCCAGTCTTACGGCATATGGGGACAGCCTGGTCCTGTGCCTTTAAGACTTCATCCTTGAAAAATACCCAGCCTTCTTGGACCCCTTTGCCCTTCAGGACTGTCTCCCAAGGGATTCTCCCAACCAGCGTTCTGAACAGGCCAAAGTCTGCCCTCCGGAAATCCATGGTGGTGGTGTTGCTGACCCCAATGAGGAAGACTGCTGTGTACCTTTTCTGTTGTGCTGCTTCTCCTAGTATCTACACCATATCCAAAAAGGGATGGATGGTGTCTATTGTATCATGCAAAACATGTGTGTCATGGTTGCCTCACTGGAATGGGGCAGCATTTGAGATATGTTCATAATGGTAGAATCCAAAACACTTATTAACCTTCTCCAAGAGAGCAGATATATTGGCAAATCTGTGCATTAAGCTCTGTATTATATTTACAAGATCGGAATGATCACATTAGTTTGGCGTTCTGGAAAAAAGTTTTTAAAACAAAGTGTTTGTAATTGAAACAGGAAACATCATTTCCCTGTACACTATGGTATTGCAGGTATTTAAAAAAAAACCAACTAAACCAAAGCCCAGAAAAAAACAGGATGAGGAAGCTTCTTTGAAAAATCTGTAAAGTAGAAAGATTGCATATATGAAACACTTTGCTATTTTCACTGCAGACGGCCAGTTCTTGGAATGGAATAGGCAAAGCAGCACAGAGAGCTAGATAAGATGTGCATCTTTGCTGTGTATTATACTGTATAAGGAACATCCATGTGTCCTTTCAAATCCTCTGCTTGCCTGAATGTTTAAACTATTACTGAATTTACAAGTATGTACAGAATAAATTTTTTAAGTGATGTCCCAGTATCCTCTGTGCCTGCATGTGCTGACAACTTCTCCCCTAAGTTCAGAAGGTTGAGCAAATTTCTTTCCTGTTTCTCTTGCAGGTGTTGTAACGCTTGGAAGATCTGGGGAAAAGCATCCTCTTTTTCCTGTGCTTTATTGGTAATTCACGTAACACAGAGGAGATGTGCGACAATTTAGGACACCAACGTGAGGTCTTCCACTCATAAAAGGTGTTTTTTCTTGTTGATTCAGAAGGTTGTTTGTGGAGGTCACAAGTTTAGTCTCTGCTTCCTCCTTTATTATTCTATTATTCTCTACTTTTAAGCAAACCCCCTCACCTACTTTAAACCTGGTGTTGAGAGAATAACCTCATGCAATTTCCTTTATGTGCAAAATAAAAGTTCTGGAAAAACACTGCGAGGTACTGAATGATAACCACCGTGTTCATAGGGATTTTGGTCTGTTGCAACACTGAACTAATGCAGTTGCACTGACAATGGTAGGGAGGGGAAAGGACAGGTTTGTTCTTGGCTGCTTTCTTAGCCCTGGAAAATCACTGAGCTTCCACTTTGCCCCAGCAGGGAAAGTCCACAGATGATGCTAACGCTGTATCAGTGCTTTTCACCAGGGATGCCCCGTGTAGGCTATTCCTCCTCCAAGACAGTAGCACATTCTGTGTGAACCTCACCCTGGGCCAATACATTAGCAGAGAAAATGTTTATGAATATAATAAGAACTTTTGAGCAGAAACTATTCTGTGGGTTCCACCATGTAAGGCTGTCCCACCTCTCTGCTACACCTATCTCATCCTCGGGTGCAACTCTGTTCACTCTGATGGATTGACACCAGGGTGCACATAAATATGACTGCGGGAGGATATGACAGGTACCTGAAAAATTCTCTATAGTGTCGTGAGGATGACAAAGATATGACCGTCTCTTCTAATATAAGAAGTAAGAGGCATCAAATGAAATTAGAAGGTACAAGACAAGATACTTCTTCACATGAAGAATTGTTTAGCTATGGAGTGGCTGCAGGGGCAGAACAGGCAGATTCAGTTGATAAAAACTAGTACCAGGGATCATTTTGACACTGTGGAGGGACCCGCCTGACCTACCTACTACTCCAGCAGGCCATGCCTCTCCCACAAATCCTCGGTTATGTCTGATAGTCTTGTGCTGATATCTCAGATATGTTCAGACACTTCGAGTGGCAACAACCACTTGTGCTTGTATAATGAATCTTGCCTGAGGACTCAGCAAGACTGAACTCACACCTATGTGTGTGCCAGGTGCTTAAGCTTCCTTTATATCAAGGGAGATCCAACCCATGCGGTCAGTGGAGTCCGGGGATCTGTTTGGCTGGTTTAGCACAGATATCTCATGGTGAGCTGAATGGGGTTTTCCAGCAATGGTGCTGACCACATCTCTCTTGGCTATACAGAAAGTTTTAGACACTGACCTTACATGGACACACCTTCATGTACCTTCTATACTAAACTGTTTTAACGTGGAGCTAAATGTTTATATCGGCCAAAAAAACAATGGCTGGATCAATCCATGGAAGAAACACCCAGCAAGGGTTACTAAACCCAGAATGCCCTGTCTGGTTCAGAAAGATTTTCATCTGTGAGTCACTGTCATCTGGGACAATATTTTTGGGGGGCCTATTTATGTGACCGCCGCGTTTGTACACCTGTTTGGACATCCAGAAGGGTGGACTCTCGGCCTGACTGAGAGTGGTCCGTCTTATATCTTCATGGGTCTCACAGTCACGAATCAGAGCTATCCTTTTCTGAGGAGTGTTTAAAATAGTTCTATGCACACTGCACAATTTAAAACTCACATGCTTCACATGCTGTATTACATTAGGAATATATACTCACCCATACTGAAATAAAATCTTAAGTTCCCATAACCTGTAGTGTCCATGTATGGAGTGCATATCTTTCTTTCTCCATCTCTGAGAAATACCATAGCTGAGCCAGATTCCAGTGTCCCACATTCAGTACCAATGACGGCTCCAAATACGTCCCACCTGGAGAGGTCAACAGTGGGCAGAGAATGTGCAGAGGCACGTTACTGATAAACTCATATAAAACATGTTCTAGGAGTTCATCTGTACATACAAAAGTAGCTGCTGCTACTCTTACAGAGGACGACAAAATGCAGTGTTTCAAATATGATTCCGATTACATTACTTATGTATTCAAAACTAGTTTTTAAACTCAGTTGACTCAAATAAAGCAAAGTAAATGTAAATATTTTTTAAAAATTGGCAGAAAAGCGTGACTTTGTAAAAAAGTGAGGCTTTTAATGAATGCGACTACCAAATATTTTGTGTTGTGTTGTTCTATCATCTGCACTATTTTTCTGGCATAAAAATGTTTAAAATATAATTGCATTCTGTTTCATTTAATATAATCTAAGGTTTATAGATCAATGAATCTTGAAAAGCCACATGTCCACCATATCTGCTATACAGTCAATAAATATGGAGGTAATAGCTGAAAATGCTCTCTTTTCATCTTTTTGAGCATTTAGGGTAACAGTTTTTAACTAACACATGAACAGAGTATGAAAAAAGACTGCTGTGTTTTTAATATGTGATGATACAATCTTTCTCAGGTTTTCTGTGCAACATTTTCTCTTTATTTTTATTCAGCGATAATTAAAAGAGCTGTTGCAGAATTTTCAATTAAATATTTTTTATTGAAAATATGTTTTCATCATGAAAGCGTTGGCTTCTTCAAAACTTGATTAAAATATTTTGAAAGATTAGAAATGTTGAAAACCCGTACATTATTTTTTGGTCAGATACATTATTATTCATGTTGAAGTCTTAATTAATTCATAAGAAAGCATTTTAAAAATACAAGGCTGATAAATAAAGGAATTATTTAGAATCACTAAATCCTGATAATCCAATCGTTTAACTAGCCGGCGTGATTCAGGATGAATGAGAAAACATTGAAGTTTGGAAACGTTTGTGGGAAGGCAGAGCCTTTTCCTGTCCACTTAGAGCAGAAACAATCTCTGGCAGCAATGTGCCATACAACAATTTCAAAACCTGTCATTGCAAGAACATAACAGTCTGTTTATCAGTTTAACCATTCCAATTATCTCCAAATGTATTTCTAGGATCTTCTTAAAAGCTGCCAGTTTCCCTATTGACCTAAGCTGTGACAGACCAGCAACATGCCTGTTTGGAAATCCTGCTTTAAACCTGCCAGTCATTTATACAGGAATAACCGAGCTTAAGATCACTAAAAAGCTTTTTTGATATGAATATAAATATGTTCATGGAAGCACAGTTTAACCTAACCCTAATTCTGAGGGAAGAATTTTAGTTGTGCAGATTTTTTAAAGGTAATGTGCAATATAATAAAAATACAATTTTGAAAATGTGTCTCTTGGGCTGAAGGCACGTACGGAATTAAACACTTGTGCCTACTTTTAACTTACACGACAACGTCTCACAATGGTCCATTGACCTTTTGTATGCTCTATTTAGCTCAATTAAAACATTCTCTGTAGTGACCCACAAAACAACTTGGGGTCATGAATGATGCAGATCGTGGATGTTTCCAGGGATCCTCTCCTTTTAGGCAGCATTAGAAATGAAAACCAGAAAATTCTACAATGTTAAAAAAACCGGCACTTTAAGTTACCCCCTGCTAGGGCAGGTGGCCACACCACCAAGATTTTATATGCGGGGGGCAGATCAGGACCTGGTTCCTGGGCCTGCACGCAGGATGAGGGTACCAAAAGCATCTGCTGGCTGCACCCTGCCTCGCTCCTAGCTGGCAGCCCTAGCCCTGCGGATTGGAGTCAGGTGCTGTGCGACAGTGAAAGCGTAATATTCCTAATTTGGGACAAATTGTGCATTTGCTAACCAGGGAATGGTATAAGCATTCTATTTCCATATTTATACCCACAGCAGCATTTACTACTGTAATTATTTTTAAAAGTTTATTCATTATCCAAGAAGGAGGTGTCCTGATTAGAACAGCTGATGATGGGGGGTCTGGCCCAACTTAGCTCAATTGAACACCTGGTCTAGAAGAGACAGGATCTACAGGCAGGGCACATGTCCCCAGGTAAGACTCCCATCCTCTATTTTCAAGATGGAAAAGAGACTAAGAGAACATCTCAAATGTATCACACATGGTCACCTAACAACACCACACACGTCCTCGTTTTCTTTCCATTGTCTGAAGGAGCACTCACGATGCCATGAGTTGATTATTCCAACTGGGACAGAGTTCACAGTGAATATTTTTTCTGTAAGCCCCCGATAAACCATGTGTCCACAGGACACATTAGCATGTATTTCTTAAAAGGTGCTCTTTGTCTTCAGCGCAGCATAGGCAGCATTTGAATCAGCTGCTAATGATCTGAAGCACTTTGTAGGTTAAAATCAATATTCAGTAGAGACCCATAAATTAACAGTGTATGTTTCTCATTGCCCTGGGGTTACAGCAACCTATGAAATTCTTTTTTTTTTTTTAATAAAAAAAGTATCAGACAACATTGTTGGTTATTTTGTTTTTGTCAGAATTTATACACCGAGGTATATAAAACGATACTTCTTTACCAGGAAATTTTTTTTTTCTTTTTAAAGCTCAGTCATGCTTTGGTAAGAGTGGTAATTTTGCTGTCCTAGGTGGTTTCTTTACTTTCTTTGTCCTTGCAGCAGTCCCTGCTGGATCTGGCTTTACAGGTACTCCTCAAATCCCTATATATATTTAAAGTAAAAATAGTAAATTATCAGCAGATTCTCAGCTGTGGCATGGCAGGCATGGCCATGCTCTTGGTGCTGGAAGGTGAGAGCAGGCTGCTGCTTCAGCTGTCCTGCCTCCACCTCCTCCTCCTCTGGCACCCGCAGGCTTCTGCATAAGCAGGAACTCGCTCACAGCAAAGTGTGGCTCACAGCAGGATCCAGAGGGGGGTTAATTTCTCAAGGAATTTGATTTCATATGGATATGAGTTTGTTAAAAACACTCAGGTGTGACAGAATGACAAAACAGATCAACATTGCATGTTTCTTCGGAATGACTGTATAATTTACAGGTACAACTTTTTTTCATTAAAAGCTTTGGTGACAGAATGGTCTGGAGACAGATTGCTCCTCCTGGGCTTTCCGGACTTGCTCTTACCTAAAATTTACAATCACCTGTTATTTACTGAATTGCTATTTATCCTAGTTGCAATCTTAGAATCATAGAATTATTTAGGTTGGAGAAGACCTTTAAGATATCAAGTCCAACCAGTAACCTAACCCTGCCATCCCACCACTAAACGATGTCCCTGAGCACCTTGTCTGCCCGGCTTTTAAACACCTTCAGGGATGGGGACTTGACCACTTCCCTGGGCAGCCCGTTCCAATGCTTGACAATCCTTTCAGTGAAAAAATACTTCCTAATATCCAATCTAAACCTCCCCTGGTGCAACTTGAGGCCATTTCCTTTCATCCTATTGCCTGTTACCAGGGAGAAGGGACCCACACTCACCTCGCTACAGCCTTCTTTCAGGCAGTTGTAGAGGGTGATAAGGTCTCCTCCCCTCAACCTCCTTTTCTCCAGACTAAACAAACCCAGTTCCCTCAGCCGCTCCTCATCAGCCTTGTGCTCCAGAGCCCTCGCCAGCTTTGTTGCTCTCCTCTGGACATGTCTTCCCTGACTACACAGCAAAGACAAAATGCAATTCTCTGTTTCTCCAGTTTCCCATGCCCTGGAGAGATGCCGCGTGCCTGCATAGGGCCCTGCGCAGGTGAGGAGCACTCACCCTTTAGGCTGGCTCTCAAACTCTTCTGCCCACTGCTCTTGGGCATCCTCTGTGGAGAGGTCCACGTCCCGGGTTGTGGCGAAATTGAACTCACTGCCTTCTGTCCCATGGAAGTAGATGGCGTTTCCATCTGACTGGCAGCTATGCTGTGAATAAAAGGAGGTGATGTTACATCGGGATTGCAAGGGCAGTTGTCCTGCTCACACTCCATCAGAGCTCAGAGCGAGCTGTACATTACCTAATGATTCACCGGTGCCTGAAACAAAATAAAAATTAAAAAATGGGTGGTCATCTTTCATCTTTCTTGGCTCACCCCAAATGATGATTGTGTCCTATTCTCATACCTGCTTCCCTACAAACACACTTCAGACCATTGTAAGACTGTGCTTGCGTGGAAAAGATAGGTACCATACCTTTGGGTGTTTATTTTAAAGTATTGCCATTACGTCTGGCACATACACAACTGCGTGTACAAGTAACTCTAGTAGTATAGCAAATATTGCTATAGATACTTTGTCAGCATAAGGGTTTCATGCTGTGAAACACATCAGATCTCCATGCCTGAATTTTTTCCAGTGGAGGTGTTTGCATTTAAAATTGCTGTGCATTGCCATACAGTAAACTTTGGGCCTGAAGCATATGGGTAAAAAGGCTATTTGCTATATTTAATTCAAACAGCATAACAAATAGCTCTATTGGCAACTAGCCATGTGATCCAGCAGTCTCAGGGGTCCTGAGGCTGCCCCTACACCCAACGCATCTGCTTTTCCTATTGCATTTCCTCAGCAGCATCAAAGGAAGCCACGTGTCTGCCCCAACCTGCCTCAACCACCACGACACTGCAGGCATATCGACCTGGAAGAAGCTGTCGGTGGGGAGCACATGGGGTGCTCTACACTACAGATTTTCTTCTTTCTCCCATCCTACTTTTGCCTTCTTGTGTGTCTGATAAAATGGTAAAAGTCTGCAAAATCAGTGTGGCTGTAAGCCTCTAAAGAAGACCTACCTGGCTCTAATGCAAAATGAGAACTTGGCATTTTATTGAGTTTTTTGTATTAAAACAAATATTGAGAAAAGTAATAATTAGCTCAAACACTTTTTTGGGGGGAAGGGGGGGAATCTTCGTTGCATTAAGAGTGAAAGCTGAAATAAGAAATTATTAATTAGAATAATTCTGCATTCTTACCTCAGTTCAACATCTGAAAAAGAGATACAATAATGCCAAATTGCATTGACCTTTTCAGTATCGTCTATGCAGTGCCCTCTTGTCTCTGAACCCCTTCATAACATGCCAAGGGAAAGTATGACAATCACCTCTTCTGTGTTTTAAAAGGTCATGGTAGTGCCACATAAGTGAACAATTAAATTTTTAACGAAGAGAAAGATGTGGCAAGAAATGAAAACTGCCCGGTATATCTTTGACTATGCAATTTTATGAGCAAAGTAAAAAATAACACATTTTGTCAGATTCTATAACTCTCCATTTATCAATGCAAAAAAGACATTCTTTTGCTGATGATTTTCAAGTATGGTTGCAAATAAATTAGCAATTTATTTATATTTAGGAATGTAATATGTGATTATGTTTCTAGAGGTGCCTACACATTGTTAGAAAAAAATATGAGTACTTGAAGTCTGCTTTTGTATAGAGACTTTCTGGTCTACAGTTGAATGACGACAGCTCTATGTTTATTAATGCTAATTAAATATCACCTAAAGAAATAAACACACTATTGAAATGTAAAGGCTGTTTCAACTTCTAAAATAAACAAATTGCTATTAAAGTGATTTTCTTCCAAAGAAAGGTCAAAGCAATAGAAAGATTCTGAAGCATCGATAATTTAGCACAAGTCTTCTTGCTCTGTTACTGCACCATATACACAGTGCACCATATATGCAGCTGCTGCCAGTGAAAAGGCAGAATCATTTCCACATAAAATATTTTATAACATGCAGAAATTAATGAAACAGTTTTATTTTTACTTCTCTTTGAAAAACACTGTCCATGCTATGCAGTTATTTATAATTGACTGAGAAATGGCTTTTGTTCACTGATTCTATCCTTCATGATCACAGGTATTGCTAACATCGGAATTTTAAGAATAATTTGTTCTTTTCAGAATTTTCTTCATTTGCTGAAGAGAAATGAAGTATCCTTTACCTGTCGATCAGTCTGCCACAAAACTCCTATTATCTGCAGGCAGTCAAGTAAATACACTAAAAATAAATATTCAAGCTAAAACTTAATTTGAATTTATACATAACCCTTCATCTCTTAGGAAATAAACAGGCAAATAGATCCTACTGAGCTAGTTATTACAATTGCATGCAAGCTTTGGAAAATCCTTTATAAGCCTTACGTATTTCTCAGGTGCTAAGTTATATGTGAGTATATACTTGATAGTGGGGTATGTAATTAGTAATCTCTTGCCTGATGAAAACCATCTATTAAAATAAACACAAACCAGATACAACCCCATTATCATTAAACGTTTGTATGCCCTTCTGCTGTCTATCAGATTATTTATTGAAGTACATCTGATGGAGTTTCCATTTAGGTCATCAAGATAAATAAACGGGCAGTTTGGCAAAGGGGTGAAGAAGTAATTATTTATACAGTGGTGTACAATCAACCCTTTATGAAAGCTCAAAAGCATAATTTATTTCATTAGTTCTATGAAACTATCTTTATGCTTATAAAAGTATACAGCTACACAATATCTATGAATAGTAATGTAATTTATGCATATTTTATGTGTTAATGAACCACGCAACGTATGGTCAGATCACCCTCTGCTCATGTTAGCTTTGACTCTCACGTGAAACAGTTATGCAGAAGAAAAGTTCAGACTGGGGTTTAACTTCTTCTGTTATTCTACATAGCTATGAAATGAGTAATAAAAATTCGTTACCTTTAAAGAGAGTAAGAAAGATGCTCAAAACACAGGTATGGCTTTTAAAGAAGTTCTGAGGGAGGGCCATAATTTTCTGGTGCATTTTTGCCCCAGTACCACCATTTGGAACCCTAGACACATGCCCATGGGGGAAGCAGATGAAGACGAGCCCCATTTGCAGGAGCAGTGCTGCCTCAGCAAGAGCCAGGGCTCCTCTGTTCATGATCTCATCCTCTCCCACCTGCCACATTTCCCTCACCTGTATAATCATCACCCTCAGTTCACACTTAGCTTCCATGTTTTTATTTTCATTTTCCAAGCAGTCGCTATCTGTCGCTGCTTTTACTGCCTTTTTTTCATCTGGTGGGCTGCTGAGGGGTGAATAACCACAAAGAGCACTCAGCCAAATTTTCCAGGACCAAAAGAAGCTCCACAGGAGATGGTGCCTCACCAGCATCGCCCCCAACTACCTTGTCAGTCTTATTCAACATCCAGGAGGCTTCTGACTGTGTTGGATTATTTTGTGGTCTGGTAATAGGGCTTGAACAGATTAGAGGCTGAATTGAAACCATTGGACTCATTTTCTCTTGGGTTCAACCCAGGATTTGAATCCAAGCCTTTAGAAAAGAAAAACTAAAGTACAATTTACATAGTGTGTTGCCTCTTTCTCAAATTAAAGGCTTTACACTTGCAATGGTAGTCTATTCTAAACACTTCCAGTATTTAAGGACTGAATTTTACAGGTCTATTTTTTTTTCTTGTCATTCTAAAGCGATAAAAAATGTGGAATGAACATGTACTGTGTTTTGAAACTAACTGGATTAAGTTCTCCCTAAACTGGAGATACTGTAGAGCTCTCTATGTAGATGTAGAGTTTTCTTTTATGAATTCCAGATTTAATTTGTTCTCTGTTCCATTTTTATTTACAGTTAAATGATTCATAAGATAAGAACAAATTAACTTGCTGCACAAATTTTGTAACTAAAAAGGCCAAATGACAGCAACATGTAGGACATTTCTCCTTGTTACCATGGAAGCATCAGCTGGAGGTCCAAAACTAAAGCAGAGTTTAGTTTTATTTAAAGGGGATAAAAAGCACGTGGAACATTTAGTGTGTCCTTGCACAAATTACAACACTGAAAAGTTAACTAATTTTGAGGAAAAATTAATTTATAGAACAAATCCTTTGACAAATTTGGGGACCTTCATTAAACAAAGTGTTCTTCCAAATCACCTGCATAATAGAAGATAGAACACTTGCAGGCACTTGAAAGGAGGCACTTCACGACAGTAGCCATTTCCCATTGTTCGCAACCGGAGTGGGACTATCAGCCTGCCATAAGCAAACTGTTGTATTCCTAAATAAACAACACCCTCCTCTTGCCAAACGGAAAGAAGCCAAGTTCTGTTCAAGGACTGTGGTCATCCCAAGGGGAAAAAAACACAGTTTAATTTAATCTGGCACTACGACTACTATTATTCACTAGCTGCAATTGTTAAGCTATTGCTTTGCATGAATAGGGCAAAATGAAAATTGGCTGGATGTATTCCTGTATCTCAGCAGGCTTGGATTTGCTTTCAATCTAATCTTTACTCTGAATTTTTTGTGTTTCTGAAGTTTGTCTACTGGATAGTTATGGTATCACTGCTTTTTCCCCACTTTCAAGGCCCTGCGTGGCTCACCCTCACCTGCCTCTGCCATCTCCCATATGTGCCATCTCCCATATGTACCATCTCGTGGCTCACTTTTCCTTGACTGCCCATACTTGCCACTACGTCTGCTGGTGAGACAACCAAACTTGCATGCCCTTGTCCATTCTGCTTGGCAAATTCCCCCACAAGATGATGTCCTTCAGACACTTCCTTAGTGCTTTCCTCAACAAGACTTGTCATTGATTACTGAAGAATGCACTGCTTACCAGGATGAGCACTTTCCCCTCTTGCAATATTTCCTTTTACTCCCACATCTCCCCGGCCCCAGTTTATCTCCAATTTCATAAATGGGTGGCAATTTCCTGGGACACGGGCTATCTTTTTGTTTTGCGCCTGTAGAGGCAGCAGTGGTACGTTCCTTGGTCAGGGCTCTTTGATGCTACGATGGTACCACTACTACAAAAAATACATTTTCATGCTAAAATTGCTGTTATTGATGAATATTTCTAGTCTATGAGTACAGTTCTTAGCCAAGTTGTCTATGAGAGCCAGCAAGTCTTATTAATCCAGGTGAGCTTTCTGTTGTACATTATGAGAGCATTAGCTAATAATTTACAGACTATGGGAGAGAGAAGTGCATGGTTTCAAAACCAAACTTTTGTCAAGAGTCCATCACCCTCTTTATCCTACTCTATAGTCCTTACAAGTTGCATCTTCTACCTACAGCTTTCACCTTTTTTGGTAAATGCTTTTAAGGAAAGCCTCTTGATCATTTGAGATGCAGAAGGGTTCCAATTAGGACTGCTCAAAACCATTGGCCAGGGCTCAAAACCAAAACCAGGGAAATCAGATTTGGTGAAGAAGGTACTTTCCAACCAGACCTATTTATGTTTTCATAAATAAATACTGAACAACTTTCTGTAACATCAAAATGGCTTAAGAGCGCCAGGTAGGGTCTGTGATCCTACATGGTGTAGCATGTCTGAACAATCTCCATATGTTTAAAAACTTGCATGAGAGCACCACGTAAGGAGACATCTGCCACCCTCAGCATGACCTCTTGGCTGGGAGGCACCTCTGGAGGTCTACTGTTCACCCTGCCATGTGAAGTAGCATAAGCATCAACCAGATCAGCCTATGTCACAGTTGCAGCTAAGGACACAGCCCTGAAGGTTTTTAGAAGCTCAAAAGACAAAGATTGGGAATGTAAACAGAAGCACTGAAGTTCATCCAAACCAGCTTCTGTCCAAGTTGTTCAAGTCAAACTTGTGAATCAATAAATACCTCTTGGCTCTACAGTGTGGGATTTCTTTATTTGGAGACCAGAACAGAGGGCAACTAAATGATGCAACTGTGCCATTCGGAGAAGCATCAACAGGAAACACTAGTGTGAAATTCCTCAGTGTAACAGATTTTTGGCTGAGGTGCTGCATATCATCTTCCTGAGGTTCGTCCCCACACTCCCGTGAAAATGTTGTTCACCTCTGTGCCTTTAGAGTATCCACAGTCATCTTTACCACCATTTAATTAGGTTTTTATCAAAGACGAACACTGATGCAACTCTTCATATTATCTCTCCTGGGCTTAATGGCCCCGATGATTCTTTCAGACAGCTGTAGCCTCACGATTTATTTTTTGGCGACATTTCTTGCATTGGAATGAATGTGTTGGGCATTTGGGCAGTGCCAGCTTGCAAAGGGCTGATGGCAGATGGAAAGAAATCTGCCCAGTATGCCTTCACCTCTACACGAGCAGAGGGCCATCAATTTCCCCCATTAAGGAGTTGTCACGCAGCCCACCCAGCTGGAGGAGCATCTCTGATAGCCAGGCTGGCTGGCGTATGCTATTCAAATACAAAATGCGCTTTAAAAGGAAATGAAAATATCGTTTGTCGGCAAATTGAAAATGCATGGCTTTGACCGCAGCCAATTTTTTAATGACTGTAATATTTTAAGTGATTATTTTTGCCACTTCAGATTGCTCCTTAGAGAGGAGAGGTTTTTTTAATTAAAATCTAGGCAATGCAAACAGATGAGATAAGAGAAGCAGAGGAACAAGAAAAAAGATGAAGAAAATTAATTAAAGCAGCATTATCAATGGAGCTATAAATTACATATTGTGTCTTTCTGGGAATGAGTTGCATAGGTTTTAAAAAATTTTAGATTTTGACATGATAGCAGGTACAAAGATAGAGTCAGTCTTGATAAAATCATACCCTGTATGCAATGTCTTCGCCAGCAAAGGTATGATGAGGGAATTTAGGAAAGACTCTAAATTCTAAATTTGGTGGATTTGGCTGTTACGGTTTCTGGCCTGAAGTCCCTTCTTCAACCAAAGGAAAAACCACAGTGCGATTAGAATACTTTCCCATAAGTTAAACAGGGCTTTAATCTTCCACACATGCTACATTTTTACATCGTTCAATGTAGGGTACAGAATGAAAACCTTGGCTGTGCAGGCGGGCCAGGTGCACAGAGGGTTATAGTGCACCTTCCCTTTCCAAAACAACGGGATTAAACTTGTTCTGTGACATAGTAACAAACAGTTTATAAAGTGTGTTTTCACTCATCATTTCCGATTATAGACTGTTATTCAAAGGCTAGTGCTCAAAACACTTTGCTTCTTTATGAGCGATTTGTATGATTCGTATGGCTCTTAATTTTCTAGGACATTTCATGATGTTTGTACAACACCAGTCATTCTGGTGATGACTGATTTCTTTAATGAGTCATTTAACTGGCATGAACTGAACTATTCCTCTATGTTATTGGGAACTATTAGTGTTTCTAGCACTCTGCAGTGAGCATGATTAAACCTCATGCGTTCTTCTGAAAGTAAGGATGTATATTTACACCACTGCAAAATTAGAGTGAGAAAGAGTCAGCCAAAGTTGTTTCTACTCTTTGGCATCCAATGGGTCAATTCATGCTGTTTTTATTAATGTGCATCTCACAGCGGCCTGCAAAGACCAAATTCTTTCCTTCTAGGAGGCAGGAAAGACCCCTGGTGCTTTGACACCAGCTCAGAGCTGATGCTGGCTCCCTGCCACCCCCCAGCACACTTCCGAGTTATGGAGAACTGGCATGGAGAAAGGTGCAGGTTCAGCATTGCTGCCCGACAGTGAGTCTCAGCTGCCCGAACAACTCACAGCACTACAGTCAACCACCTATCAGTTCCAATGACCCCCTAAGCACTGTATCTAAGTATTATCATTTTAATTAAAAGCGTGATTATTAACAAAAAAAAAAAGAAAGCAAGAATAATTCCATGCGTGGGCTAGATCCAGCCCTATGGATGGATGCCTCCTCCTGGGCACAGCTCAGAGAGCCCATGCTCTCACTAAAGGGAGCCGGTCGACAGGTTTTGTGCACCCTGCTCTGCTTTCTTCACCTCTCCTCCCCTCTCACACCTCTCCTTCCGCCCGCAGAGAAGCAGGAAAGGCCCCCAGATGAGGTGCGGCAGGAAGCCTGCTCGCCTCTTCCCAGGAAGATGTGGTGGATGAGGGCTCCTGCGAGGCAAAGCAGCTGGCTAGAAGGCTGGGTTTGGCCCACAGACCAAATACTGCCTTGCTATATCTCATTCAAAAAACCAAAGAGTCCTGTCAGAAGCATCTATACCTGTGTAATTTTCTCCAATATAAGGTCATAGCAATTTCAATCTGCCATGTTCACGCTGTCATACCTAGAGCATCACGTTTCCTTCTGCAAACAAATATTTTTGATCCGATTCAGACAATGGGTACCTCAACTTTTTTAAACAAAAATTTAAAATAAAAAATGGAAAGAAGTCTTATTCACTTCAGCACAAACAATTAAACCCAGACATATATGTCTGCTGGGTTTCCGTGGCAATGTTTTAGTAGCGGGGCAGATGCAGGGCTGGCTTCTGTGAGAAGCTGCCAGAAGCTTCCCCCGTGTTTGACAGAGCCCACTCCAGCCGGCTCCAAGAAGGATCTGCTGCCGGCCAAGGCCAAGCCCATCAGCAACAGTGGTAGCACCTCTGTTGCCCATCAGCAACAGTGGTAGCACGTATTTAAGAAGGGGGAAAAGTTACTGCACAAGAGCAACAGCAGCAGGAGAGAGGAGTGAGAATGTGTGAGAGGAGCAGCCCTGCAGCCCCCCAGGCCAGGGCAGCAGGAGGGCAGGAGGGGCTCCAGGCGCCGGAGCAGAGATTCCCCACAGCCCCTGGGGCAGCCCATGGTGGGGCAGGCTGTGCCCCTGCAGCCCAAAATCGGCTGTGGACCCGACGGGGACCCAGGCTGGAGCCATCTGCTCCTGAGGGACTTCACCCCATGGGAAGGACCCAGGCTGGAGCAGTTTGTGGAGGACTGCCTGCAGTGGGAGGGACCCCAGGCTGGAGCAGGGGCAGAGTGTGAGGAGCCCCCCCTGGGGAGGAAGGAGCGGCAGAGACAGCGTGCGATGGACTGACCCCAACCCCCATTCCCCATCCACCTGTGCCACTTTAGGGGGGAGGAGGTAGAGAAATTGGGAGTGGAGTTAAGCCTGGGAAGAAGGGAGGGGTCGGGAGAAGGTGTTTTTTTAAGATTTACCTTTTATTTCTTATTACCCTACTCTGATTTGATTGGTAATAAATTAAGTTAATTTCCCCAGGTCGAGTCTGTTTTGCCCATGACGGTAATTGCTGAGTGATCTCTCTCTGTGCTTATCTCAGCCCATGAGTCTTTCATTATATTTTCTCTCCCCTGTCCAGCTGAGGAGGGGAATGATAGAGCAGCTTTGGTGGGCATCTGGCATCTAGCCAAGATCAACCCACCACAAAGTGGAATATCAGGATGTTTGTTTTGAAAGAAGGCTATCCAATGCCATTCCTATTAATTAACAGAGTATTCGGGGATTTGGAAATCTTCTCTGGCACTGGGGGGGGGTGGAATAGCTTCATCAGCCTTTCTTTTTGCCAAATTCCTAGGCCTGCATGCATGTATTCTCTGCTCAGCGACAGACAAAAACGCAGGTTCAGGAGGACTTGCAGATCTAGGATGTGCATAGCCCTGCTCTGCTCCCGGTGAGGCAAGAGTTTTACAGACACATTTTAAGCATATTTTTCTGAGTGTGAGTGTTCAGTTCTCCCACTCCCTTCTTATGCAGCTTCCTCTTCTGCTAAGCTGGCACACATGTTTTGGAAATTAAAATGAGCTGAATGGTGATGACCTGTGAACTTAAGGGGCTTACTGTATCAGGGTATTGGGATCGGGACATTTTCAGGATTTA
This sequence comes from Egretta garzetta, assembly GCF_000687185.1. NCBI lineage: Eukaryota > Metazoa > Chordata > Aves > Pelecaniformes > Ardeidae > Egretta > Egretta garzetta. The sequence continues at coordinate 1,497,355 of NW_009260125.1, forward strand.
TTGTTCATGTCCATGGTAGTGAATAACACGCATCAGATACCATTCCCTGGTCCTAAACCCAACCTGCCCAGTGAGACTGGCACAGACCTTCCCCCCTTGCCCCATTCCATGCTATGCCAGACTGCATGCTCACAGCTCAGCAGCATGGACAACCTCAGGTGCAGTCCCCAGGTCCTGCAGACCAAACAGACTAAGCTGAGCCGCTGGACTGCAACCTTCAGCCACCGAGTGAAGAGCAGCTGCAACTACTGTGAGACAGCAATTCTATACCTGGACTCTTCTCAAAGGCAAGTAGTGTTGCTCGGTTAACACATCATGACCAAATACATCGCTGCTCTAGGGTCTGTAATGATCTATACTGCTTTTTCCCAGATGTGGAAAAATTCCAGAGACAAGTGGTTTGGTCTCAGTGCTATTTTTATGTAATCAAAGCACTGCAAAGACATGAATAAGACTGCTGAGGTTCTCTCCCTTCTCGACCTCAGTTTTTGAGCTTGCATATCCAATCTTGGACCAGGGCAATCAGAGAAAACTAAAAAAAAAAACTTGGCAAATGTTGTACCTCAAACCACAACAGTTTCTGGTTAAATATACAAGATGTATGAAGTGTCAACTGAAAGATGAGGTCACTTTTCATTCTATAGGAGTAGAGATCCAAGAAGCATTACTGAAGGAAGAAGATTTCATCTTTTCCCCCAGTTAGCTATGAAGTCTTGAGGTTCACAGACCCTTAGCAGCTCTCAGAGTATAGCACTGCTTCATGCATTTCAGGCATCTCAACCACCAGTGCAACATCCTAACCACGCTCGGTTGCAAGGCCGTGCTCACGCTCAGAGCTGTCACTGGAAATATTGAACTGCAGTCATAAATTTATCCTGTTCAACACCCTTCCACACAGTCCAACACAGATAAATACGTTCCAGTGGCTCCAATTAATCTCCTAAGGGTTCCTTGGCCTTGCTAACAGCATCTTTCTTGTCTTTTGCTGTCTTCTTTGGAACTGAAACACACAAATTCAGTGGCTTATCTCTCAGCTTGCTTCCTATCTCAGTAGCCAGTTCCAGCTGCGTCTGCAATGAGCCATGTGCTTTCAAACGAAGAGCAACCGCTCCTGAGCGCAGCAAGAAACAGAATGAAATTCCCAGTCCAAGCAGAAGCTTAATGAAATTCCTGGTCCAAGCTCAAGCAGGCTGGGAGAGGAGGAGAAATCGCTTCCCAAACTGGATACAAGCAAATTCCCACAAGTGCTTATTGAGAACACACTGTCCAAATCCACCAAACTGGAGTGCATAATTGCCATTAATGCTTGCACTGTCGACTCCAGTGACTGAATCCATCACAGAACCTAATCCAGGACCCAGTCAACAGTCTTCATGGTAATACTTTTCTTTGTTTCAGCTGTCTTTTTACCTTATTAAGCTAAGCAGCTATTAATCTGAGCAGCTTTACCAGCAAAACTCCTGGTTTTGTAATGTTTGCTATTTATTTTAGTAGACCTCAAGTACTACCAAAGCAAATCTTCTACAGAAAAAAATATATTTCCCTTTGATAAGCATCCAACACAAGCATGTACCAGGTGTAACAAGCAATTCTAAAAGCTACCTCTTGAGCTGCTGTTGGGAAAGAACTTGCTGATGGCTATCTTTACCAACAGAGTAACCCACTAAGGCAACAAAATGGTGTTTAATGAGAATTCCCTTAAAAGGTTTAGGATGGCTGAATGGGTGGGTGGGGTGGGCAGCTCTAACCATGCTAGGACCTTAATGGTAACCGGATTAGGCCAGGGGCTGTTCTCTGGCCTCGACAGCAAATGACACAGCAAAGTTTGCATCCCCCTGGGCAAACTCTCTTCTCGCAGAAGAGTGCTGTCATCCCTGCGGCCTACTGGAAACAGTCCCTGGCCCATCCATGAGGGTACGTTCCTTGGAGATAATGCCTGGGAGATTGCACAAGCCAAAGCCAAGCAAGGGGGTGTTGGAACAACTAAGGTGTGCAAGATCATGGGCTCATGTTCGTACCCCTTTTTGCTTCATTCAGTACCCTGGATGTGCCACAGAGCCTCCAAGGAGGTTCCACCATCTAAGCAATGCCTGCTGGGGCAGTCCAGACATAAACAGTGAAAAAGTAAACACTTAGTGGCAGAAACTCTAAGTTTCTACTGTTTTTTCTACCAGAAATAAGTATGTGTTTTTTCCTCTTCTTTCAATTCTGACTGCCAGCTGGATGAGCTCTCTCAGAATGGCACTGCCCTTCCACCTGGGCAAGATGCAATATCAACCATTCTGGGTGGTGAGCAAGAAAGGACAAATACAGAAAATAGCCCAAATAAATGGAAAAGACTTAGAAAGATAACCTTTCTTATTTCTTTTTTTTTTTCTTAATATTTCATTCCCTTGGTCCAATGAAATTACTTACCTTTATGGCACAGTTTAGGAAAATAATTCACCCAGAATTTTGTATATACTAATAAAAAATGAGTTAGAAAACCAATAACACCTAGAAATGTGACTGTTCATTGACCTTGTTAAAAGAAATCATAAGGAAAAGCACTGAAGGAGGCAGTGAAGAAGTTAACACAAACTTCAAGAAAGAATTTTAAGGCCAGTTTATCTAAAATACCAATTGATAAAGGACAGGAGGATATGAACTGAAACTTATACAGCATAAACAGGCTTGGATGGCAGAGAAAAGGTCTCATCAGCTTGAAACGGAGTTTGGCATAGTGATGGACTGTGAGTATGGGAACTTCTGTAAAATGCACATAGGGGAGAGTTATAAAAGGTAGCACAGTACAGCAATGAAATTTGCTGATCCCTTAGTAAAATGTAAGTAAAAATGTAAAATTACTATGCAGATTTTCTGAACAAACATCAGGACTATTTAGCAAGTTTCAGAAGTCTGGGAAGCAAAAGGACTTGTAGGAAAAAGAGAACTAGAATTACCTTTGATGCAAGCTATCCCTGTAGCACTGTCGGGGTTTCTCCAACATTATTCAGGAGGCCAAGGCCATTGGCTATGACTGAGAAATCTCCTGAAAGCTTCCCCGAGTTTCTATGAACTCTTGCAGCCTGAGACCATTAACAATATTGGGAATCCTGTGAAGATGCACCACCCATTGCTGCTGTCATTCTGCCGTTATACTGGCCACGTTATCTGACTGCTGTGAAAGGCTGCTTGAAGCAGAGGTGACTGGTGTGGCTACATTTGAAATATGATGCAATGTCACTAGCACAATGTACAAAGATTCTCATTTTTGTATTTATACAAAATAGTGTGTTTGTGATGAGCTGAGATTAGAGCTACGGTAAATGTTTTAAAGAAAATACTAGAGCTATGGTAAATGTTTTAGAGAAAATATTAGATGCTTTTGTAAAGTTTTATATAAATATTCCAATCCTGAAAAGCACAAAAACTTTGTAAAAAGACCCTGTTCTTGGTGTTATAATGCTAGGACAGGGTCTATGCTGAATCTAATGTAAATCTTGACCCAATTTATAGTTTTAATTTTGACATAACATGAAATTCACATTGCAAAATCTGTTCAAATCATATTTGGCAAGATTATTCCTGAAAATTTGAGGAAAACTGGAGCAAAAACCTTAAAAATGTAATTTGAATAAGCGAGTGCTCTGGTGACAATCTAGATACGCTAAAACTGTTTGAAATAACTACAGAGTTCTGTGAAGAATAAAAGCCCTGCGTCACACATAGCCTTAATCCAGTGTGGCTACACCACAGCCTTACACATTGCCTTAACCTGATGTAAGTGGCTACACATAGCCAAATGCCAGCTGGGAACAGACAGATGCACATTTCACTTGTCCCTAAACCAGAAGATGACCTCAGAGGAATGGCAGGTTGGTGAACCCTCACTCATGTCTCATGTAAGATTTGACCCTGAATGGGATTTCTGTCTAGAAGCACTAAGTGATCTCTGTGTTTAGGTCGCTCATCTTACATGTAACCATGGTTGTGTATTGACACAAATGGGCTGAGTTTAACTAAAAAAAAAAAAAAAAGAAAAAAGAAAAAAAGAGGTTTACTTGCTAAAGTTCAGGTGTTGTTTGTGCATGTTTCAGAAGGAGCAAGCAGTGTTTAGGCTTGGCCAGCTGAGAAGTACTGCGCCTATGGCACATTAATCCTTGCTTTGCTTTCAAGCCTTCACATGTGTGGGCTGGATTTTAAAATCCAGAGGTAAGAAAGACTGACAACACAACAAAAGTCAACTGATCACAGAAAATTACTTCATTAAATATGCAGGACATTATTCGATTCTAAAAATCTCATAGAAAAACTTTGTCATTGTAGTTTAAATGGTCTTACTGAAGTACAGAAAAGTCAATATACAGGTACTATGAGTAGATCAGTGGGAGAATTTATTTCTGAAAAGATTAATCTGAGGCCATTCATATCAGGTTCTGTGGGAAAAGGATGAGGCCATCACTGACCTCTTACTGCCCTCAGCATTCGACATCTGTTTCCTGTGCAATTGCCAAAACCATTACCAGCATCATAAATGAACCCCAACATCAGAACTGCCTTTTTTGTGAATGAAAAATAGGATGGAAACAGAAAGTCATCTGCTGTTCAACTTCTGTGTGCTTGGCAACATAGAAAGCAAGAATCCAACTGATTTCCAGATGTTGAACAACTCTGTAGTTGAAGGAACTTTGTGCACAGAGATCTTGTAGGGCTCCTTAGAGTTTTTCCCCAGGTTGTATGACCTTGCTGGATCTCATATATCAAACCAAGATCTTAATGAAAAAGACACTTTTAAGGAGCAGCCACTACCTGAATGCATGCTGCAATGGAGATGTGAGATTCACAGTCAGAAAAAGTGGGAAACCATAGTTTTTTATGATGGTTTGTGATGAAGCAAGTAGTGGTAGTTGAAAACCACCAACATAAACAAACAGGTTGATTTCAAAATGTCCAATGGAGAGACTTGAATTTGTTTCAAAAACATTGCACTGTTTTGCTAAAAGGAAGCTGTTTCCCACTTTCTGTTACCTGATCTTTGACATGACAGTATAAGCTGTCATTTGGTTTTGGCCATGGCAGAGAAGTTGCGCTGTTCTAGAAAGCCCCGATGGGACAGAGAAAAGGTAAAACTAAAGTTAAAAAGAGCACAATTCTAGAAGCAGATGAAGTGGCCTAAACACCCTCATGTGTTCAGGTTTGGTTAGATGTTACTCTCTTCTTCTACATAGAAGAGTAATAATGACATTAAGCCATAGAAAAATCAGACTAACCTTAACTGTGGCCCCAGGAAAGAAAAGCCAGTTGCCAGTATCCACAGGATCAAGGTTATCTTCTAACACAACTTTTCTGTGAGCAGCATTTATGATCAGGATGTTGTCCAATGCCCAACAGGCTTCATACACATCACCAGCGTGGACATAATCCTGTTTCCACTGAAAATGGATGTTCTCCCCCTTAGCATCTTCAGGAAGGTACAAGATGTGGATGATTGTGCTGACATTGGAAGGGGCACTGAAAAACAACGATATGGAAGTAGACCAAGTTTAAGCCAAAGCCAGGAACACTTTTCCCTCATTTAACACATTCTCTAGGTGTGACACAGTTGTGCTGACATCCCTTGTATGCTGATGAATCTTCTATGGAGATCAGAGAATACCTGCCCTGAGGCAGAGTCCCACTGTGCCAGGCAGTGCGCATACAGCCCAAACAGACAGCCTGGCTTCAAAGAAAGTGCAACCTAAGGCAATAAATACCGGATCAATGCAGAGGTTTGGACAGCAGGATGACAGAGCAGGGCAACATTCATCCTCGGTGCTGGTCACAGCTCCTAGGTGACTGGACATTGTCAGGTCTTTTGCAGGTGTGGCCAAAAGGAAATGTTAAGAAAGCACTTTACAAAAACAGATCTCCCAAAATGTGATTTTTGAGTGAGTTTTCACCAAAAGAAACTCCTGACTTCTGGTGTCTCAGTCCATCATAGATCTGGATGGAGCAGAATGGCCAGAGAGAAAAGCTGGGAATTTTCTCTGACAAATGTGTCCTGCTAATCCCAGGCTGTCAGGATAATTCTGTGGATGGGGAGGGCCAGGTTGCCTTTCTTTCCATGTTCTGCTTCAAGAACAATACAGAAGAAACAACCCATTTGTCCTCTCTCTTGCTGCTGAAAATGGAAAATATGGGGAGGAGAGGCAGACATGGAGTATTAATACTAGGCAATGATTAGGCCTTGAGCTGTGCTTCCCAGAGCTGTCCTCAGAGCTGTGAAAGGACAGGTTCATCCCGAGCTCTGGGTGAACGTCTCTACATTGCTACTAGCAAGGAAAGGACTGAGATCTGTGTGCAAGGAAGGGATGCTGAGAATTATTATTTTTGTTTTATTAATCATCCAGCAAGGGAATTAGCTACATCCAAACCTCAGGCTGCACGGAGCTACAAAAATGGGGTTGGAAAGATGTCAGCTACTCAGCTTTGCCTCTGCCTTGGTAGTGATGCTTTGGTGTGTTAATAGTTTGTCAGAGGCAATCCAGGGCTTTTAGGGGAAAAAGGCAACAATAGCTTGCTATTGCTAATAGGAGAAAATAGAGGAAATTCTCTTCATAAAGAAAAATATTACAGTGAAATGTCAAAAAGCAACTGTATTTGGCCCATATTCACACACAGAACCTGCCCCCACAAATCACCCTGCACTTGCTAAATGTTTTGTCTTTCACTCTCCTCCGCAGTGCTCCTCTGAGGTGTCCTTGCATCTCCCTGAGCCCACGCTCAGCGCCCGGCTTCCCCGGGAGAGATCCTTCCCCTCCATCCCCGCAAGCCCAGACCTGAAACCCCACCGACCCAGCATGCACCGACACAACCCCTTCCCTTCACAGCTGCCTTCCTGTCCCACCTCTCTCCAATCTCCCACCGTCCCTTGGAGCTGCCCGTAGCGCAGTGAACGCCACTGAAGCCAAATAAACACCGTAATTCATACAGACCACAGGAGAAAGGAGCATCCTTTCATAATTCATCCCCTCCACTTCGTACCACATTGCTCTATTGGCCTATTTTCTACTGCTGGCTCCAGCAGTCAAAGTTAAAGCAGCACAGACAAATTGTATATGCATTTATTTAAAAACCCTTGCATTTCAAGGGCTTGTGTTTGCACCATCACAACTCTTGAGTTTCCTGGCTTGCAGAGCTATGAGGGTAAGTGAACTAGGCATATCCTTTTGCATGAATTTGAGGAAAAAAAAAAAAGTATTGCATGGTTACTCTGAGGTAACTCCAGTGGCTGTAGTGAAGTTACTCTTGCTTTATATTTTTCTGAGATAAGAATCAGAGCCACTTGATTTACTAAAATTGTTTATAATTTTTGCCTTTGTCAACAAAATCATAATCCCACTCTCTCCCACAAGGAGTGGGAGGATCAGATACTGAAATCCACAGCCTTGCAGGTAGGGTTTTGGTTACTCATCAGAAATTAAGTAGCCTTTTGCTCTGTAAATTGTCCCAAAGGACTGAAAATAGGCTCAAGCAAATCGCCTGCGTGGCACAGACACTCAGGTAATGCAGGGAGGCAGACTAAGACACTATGAGGACACTACATAAAACCAGCATTTTTTTCTTCCCCGGTTGCATTTCTGTAACTAGGTATATAAGCCAATCAGCAAAATACCATTTCCAATATTATTTAATAAAATGGTGGTTCTGCTCTCTTAGAAAAATCCATCTCCAATGCTGGTTCTGCCTTTAAAGGTGTGCATATCACAATAAAAGATTTTAAAATCCCCACTCATAATCCTTTGCACTTCCATGTAAACCAGTTTGTTTAAAAAACAAGGCATAATTCACCGTAATGTTGTTGTTATGAGAATGTTAGGAGCCAAGTGTTCACATCAAACTATAAACTATTTTTATCAAACATTTTATCCTCCAAAAGTACAAACTTAAAAGACATTAAAAGCGGTGCTCATCAAAGTTTTGGTTTTTCAGGCACCTGCTGGTTATTGGAGTTGTATTTTAACTCTAAAGTCATTCTCTTCCTTACCTCCCAATTAATCCATGGATGAAACTGTGATTTACCAAAACCAGTGGCAATTCTGCAATTAGCTTTAGTGACCATAATTTCATCCCTCAACTTTTAACGTGTATGAACAAGTGAGAACTGAAAAGTTAACAATTAAAACAAGTTTTAAAAGACCCAGGTTTAAACACCACCTGCTCAGCCAGAAAGCATGAAAATGATTAAAAAGCTGTAACAAACCTAATTTTCTCCAGCTGAGTCCAATCTGCAGAACTGTTCTTACTGTAGGACACGGTGATGCTGGGATCTGAGTAACTGAAGCGACATGAACCTGATCCTTGGAAAAGCAATAAAATGAGAAGAAGTGTTACGACACAATGAAGCAATAAATGATCCTCCAATAACCATAGCCACTGCCTGGGCCTTTGTCACATCATCCCTTCTCCTGATGTTAAAGTGCTTTGACTGATGATGAAATTTCCTGTGATCTGCTGCTGAAGGTAAACACAAAATAATGCATGCTTCACGAGTCAGAAATAAAGTAGAAATGATAAATCACAGCAGTGCTGTGTAATCTCTGCAAATTTCCCAGGGGAAGCCAAGTAAATTACTTAACACGCCCCACTTCAGGGAAAAAAACCCATCATATAATGTTTAAACAAAACCTTCTTATTAGAGAATAATCCACATAGCAGAATTCATAGGGAAAAGAGTAAAGGACTGTTTTTCATATTCTTATGTATAAAAAAAAATAAAAAATTCCAGAACTAAAATTACAGTAATTGATAGGAAATTGTATACATAATTACTTGAGCCAAGGGCAAATGTTCTTTAGGAATTTAAAAGAATAAAGACATTACAAAATTAGTTATTTTTAAGGATGCCTGAAGAGAATTAAATTAAGAAATCATCCAATATACTCACTAGAGCCTATAATTAATAACAAACATTTGATGCTGATGTGGGAATCTCAGAACACTTTACAAAAATGAACTAATTAAGCCTTATGGCACCCCTGCAAGGTAGGGTAATATATTTACTTTTGATTTATAAAAGGGTGCCTTCTGGGTGTTGTCACAAAAGATGAGCTTAACAATTAATAAAGGGGACAGTCAAAATAGCAAAAACTGAGATTGAAAACTTCAACCTAGAAAACATGATAAACAACATGAGTGGTAATTAAATCCACTAAAAATACTATTTTTCCTCAGACACCAGACATTTCATCCGTCTCAGAAAAGTTCAGCACCCAATGAAACAGACAATTCCTAACCTGTGCTCCAGAGATCAAAACTTCTACTTCATAAGCAGGTTGAAATGTGAGATTCAAAGCAGCAGACGTCAGCTACCTTCCATATTTAAGAGCAGCAGCTCTCAATTAAACAGCACCTCCGATGGCATCGGGAGTACCGAGCGAGCACCACAGCTTTGCTCACAGTGGGTGTATTACGTGTGCTATGAGCAGTTTGTTATGTTTGTGTGTGATTCAGGTACCTTCACTCACACTGAAAACTGTGTGTATACATTTTTTTTAACATATATATATAAATGTGTATATATATGTGGAAATATATATACCTAGATGTGGAAACCACTGACCATAAGATACCATCATTTCCCAACTCGGGGCACTTGTTTTTGTAATGAAATAAATGGCCTAATTAAAAAGGTGTTAACCGCTTGTACAAGAGAACAGCTTACACATTTTAATGGGAACATATGTCATTAAGTACCCGGCTCGAAGCCCCAGCTCCCCTGAGGCCGTTCACGTTTGCAGCTCTCAGCTCCACAGAACTGCTTTTCTGCTCCGAGATACACATCACATACCTCCGCAGGGGGAAAACCACCCCAAAACTTGGGATGAAATCCCAGCTCTATAATTTTGCTTGGTACATCAACTAGCACCCTGGAAAGGACCCATAAAGTTGCTTTCTTGCATCTTTACTAATGTTGAATTGCAAATAGAGGAACTTCTGAGCCACTCCAGCTGCGTGTGGTACGTTCAGCTGGTCTGACACGTAGTCTTGCTGTAATGAGGCACAGAATAATTAATATTGCAAAGGCAGCAGGCCTTTGAATTACCAACCATGTACCCAAAATGACTACAAAGCAACTGTCTGGTTATATTTTACTGACAAGGCATTTTATTTCTATCCTATTAAAACCAAATGATGTCAGGAAAAGCCTTTACATTTCATATTTGTCCATCTGCTGAGATGGTCTACTCTATTGAGTGACATCTGCTGTCGGTTCTTACTTTTCTGGCATTTAGGAGTTCCAACCCTTAATCACACTCGTTCATTTTATTTCAGGAGAATTCAGTTCAAAAATCAGTGAACTTCAGCCAGTATAACCACTTTGGCTGGCCAGAGGCTGTGAGGCAAAACAGCAACATACTGAGTTTTCTGTTAGACAGAAATTAAAGGAACATAAACAGTAAAAATAACCAGCAATATAGACTTCTATAACACATGCCATTTCAGTTAGTGTTACAATCAACTTCTGGTACAGCGCTCTTAAGCAAAGCCAGGTCCAAATATGCTGCTAAAACATTGCAGAAGGCAGTATTTGCTGCCCATACTGTAAAGATGGTAGGAAATGAGTGCTCCCTGTCAGTGCAATCATTATGACAAATGTCTGTTAAGTCTGAACACCCTCAAACTATGCAATGAAAATCAAAGTTATTGCTCAAGAGAAATGGAGCCACCAAAAAAAGGGCTTTGCAAGGTAGATGTGGTATTTCACTCCTGTTATTGGAAAGGGAGTGATGCAGACAGAATGAAAGGAGGAGAGACAAGTGCTGGGCTTTATTATTATTTTAATAAGCAGGACAGGTTGTAGTCTTAAGACTAAAATTAGTTTGGGGAAGTCCTCAAGGTCAATGTATGTAGCAGTTACTGGCTGTGATGACAAATGTGTTTTTATGTTCTTGACTCAAAATCATAAGATAGCAAGATTATTTCTCATTTAAGTATCTAATTCTGTAAAGCTCAAACTGACAATGAAAAAAAAAGAATGAAATTAATCTATTTGAAAAAATCATCAGCAGTGTTTAGGCATTATTCTTTGCCATTTGAACCACCTTTTTAAATATGCAAGAAGTACATGGATGTGGTGCTTATATCTTTTACAAAACCAGTAGTCATCCTAGTTCACATTGAGAGTTTCTTCCCCAAAAATGGAAGGTCAACATACAACTGCACTCCAGGACAAGGTTTACTGAGATGTTATTGAAAGCCACTGGCTTTCAGTATAATTTTCAATATTACTATTAGTTAATACTATTACTATTACTCCATGCTACTATCATTTCAGTAATCCTAAACTAGGATTATTTACAAGAGAAACCTGCAGTTTGGATGTTTGCCTCTACCTTGACCAGCAAAGCTATACTCTGACTTTGTGAACAAATAGATGATCAAAATTCAAGTGGTAAGATGGTGGGAATCGAGGGCAGATTCAGCCAGGGAAGTGAGGTGTCCTTCACACCGCTTCCAGAGATGGTAATAAACAGTTTGTCAGCTCCGAGCAGAGCAGCGGGGGCAGGATGTCACGCTGTAAATCTTCGTACCCTCCCGTCCTCCAGAGAAAAAGTTGTACAAGATGACATAAAACCTTTTGAATGAGATTAGAATAGGCTTGGTTTAAATCAAGAATGCCCAGGGTTTGAATTAGCCATGAAAATGGGTAATAAAACATGCACAATGATTACCATAAAGAAGGCTACAGTAGTAAGTTACTGCATTAGAGAAAAATGCCATTTCTTTCTTGAGCCGAGTATGTCACAGCAAACGTGATGCCTTGGTGAGGTTGTTGCTGGCTAAATCTGACTACGAGTTAGGATTATCCTTTCAATGTTAAGGGCTTGCATGTGTAATTACGTATCTGGGGGGAGGGGAGGAACAAACCACCCCCCCAACCAAGAATAGCCTAATTTTTTCTCTATGTATAGCCAAGCTTGTCCTTGGGTTTCAGGAACAAAGTATTTTTCTCCTTTGGAGTTATTTTACTCCTTTTGATAGGCTTCTAGCTGAAATTCACAGACTTCTAAAACTTTTGAAAAAAAGCTAAAGTAGAGACAACCTTCATGGATTTAATTTTATTTGATACATTTGAAGCTCGGACAGCAATTTTGTCTGTTATCAAAACTGATGAGCAACTTCTGTTATAAAAAACAGCTACATTCATATACTGAATATTCTGAAACACTCATTTATTTGGTTTGCACTTTATGTGCTCCTGACCGCTGCTTTGCTAATTCTACCTGAACTAAACAGGAAAGAATAGGAAAAGGAAACAAAATTATGCTTCTCGGTTGCTTTGCTGCTTGTTTCGGAGGATTGATAACTTGTAGCCAGGACCTGACCAGCACTGACCACCTGCAACGTGTCCAGCTGTGATGACCATGACTTTTCTTGCCCTTTTTTTGTGAGTCTCAGTAAGCTGATTTTGGTTTCCTCCAATGCCATCTAAAGCACTAGTGGATATTTTATGCACATTATTTTTGAAAATATCATGTAGGTAGAAGTGCTAAGAGCACAGTATTTCAGCACAGATGTTATGAAGGCACTTTGTATCAGGTGTTTGTATCCAGGTATTCAGGTATTTCTATCCAGGCTGACAATGGTAGGCAAAATTAATTCTCACTATGGCTTTGCCTCCAACTGTGTCAGATTTACAGAAACCCGAATCATATGGCTGTTGGTCGCTAAGATTTCTTAACAACATTGATTAGAAGCTGGTGTTTTGCTGAGATAAAACTGGGTGCCATCTGCAAGGGAAGCAATATTTTGCTCCTTATAGACTGTGACGTCCTCTGCCTCTTGACAACCTCTCGATAGTTCCTGCAAGTGCTTCCGTGGATAAGCAGATGAGATAGCTAACGCTGCTTTAAGAAGGATGAGTCTAATGTGGAACTGTGCAAGAAAAAATCATGCAAAAAATTGTAGAAGGGTTTGAATCATGTCCTGACTGTGGCCTGGAAAAACAAAAGGGAGCTGAAAAGAATTGCATTTATCTAATGCTGGAAGATTGCTTTGATTCATTTTGCTAATGTGATGAATAATGATTAGTGTTTGCTAAGGATTATGATTTGCTGATATCGCTTGAATTAAGCCAAACTGGATAGTATAAATTACTCGTGGTCACATTTGGCTGGCTTGCTAATAGTTTTTCCCAAATTAATGAACCATACACTCTAGTATAATGAATGCTTCATGGATCCTAATTTTTTTTAGGTGTATGTTTATATTGGCTTCTAATCAAGAACTAGATTATTTTAACCACATTAAAAGATGGAATAGTTTGTGCTGGATACACCAGAAGCACTGGTACAAAAATGTGCAACTCACTGTTCATCCCATTCTGCCTCTGAAAACTTCCTCAAGAGAAGGTCGCAAGAGCATTTTAATTTTTCCTCGAAGCCACAACTTTTAATTTAGTTACAAATGTTATTTTTAATTATGACACATTTCAGATCTTTGGACTATTTTTTTAAAAGTTTGTCTTTGTTTATAGAAAAAGTTCAGAATACAAATAAGTATTTTAAGTGTAAAAAAAATCTTCAAATTAAAACCTGTAAGAACTGTGCCTGATTTTGTAATTTTAGTCTACCTTTTCATGGAAAGAATTAAGTATTTTTATTGCTGTCTATGTTTTTCTCCCTTGTGAGGAGAGGATTTTGACTATCTGCACCCCTGTATGTGTTCTGATAAACAGCCTGAAATAAATACCTGACACTAGAAAACAAAAATGTCAATGGTATTTGCCTTTGGTAAAAATCAGATCTACTGTAGCTCTAGTGAGAATAACGAATCTTGAAATGTAAAGTCTGAACTATTTATTTTCAGCAGGTTTCAGAGAGCAGATAACTTTTGTTCCATTGGTAGCTTTAGGCTGTTGTTCCATTTTGGAAATGCTGGGAAGTTACATCAAAATAAAAACAGAGTTGAAAAGCATGCTAAAATCCTCCATCATAAAACCGTAAATGATGAGAAGAATAATTAGTAAATACATTTGATAAAAGTTAATCAGGAGGACTTCAGAATTGAAGTCAAACCTTGAGTGGATTGGGCCCTGAGCGAGCTGCGGGTGGTCCTGGTTGGAGCCCTGGGGGGAGCACTGACGTGGGTGACCTCCCACCGTTCCTTCCCACCCATCTCCTTCCAGGATTCCCAATAACAGTGAACGTACTTTTTATGAATTAATGTAGCCAATTTCCTTTAGATGAGAAGAAAAGTCTGAGGAAATACTTATCTGGCTCAACTTCCCCTTAGTCTATTTATATTCAGAGATATGATGTGCTTCCTGCACTCCCTCAAATTTGTTCTCTTCTAATGAACAAGATCAGATCACAATTCATACTGCTTTTTGTGCTGAGAACATTAAGGAGAGAAAAATACGTCAGGCAGAAAGCTGTATTTCCCTTATGCCAGTTTCCAATTTATTCTGATGTAAAGGTGCTCAGCTATTTATAGCGTATCGTTCTGAGATACAGCCAGCAGGTATGTGCTTGGGTAACGTGTCTGTTGCCAAATAAATAATTAAATGATGCTTCTAAATTTAACCACATTCTTGACCACACTCACATTGTTTAGAGTACCTTGCTGAAGGCAAAGGGAGTGAACTTGTTAAGACCTGGATGTAATGGACAGCCAGTAATTAAAGCCACTGAAACAATAATATCATGAACTCCCCAGAAATACTCTTGCAGTGGTTCTTGAATGTCTGACCAAGTAGTAAGCCCTGTGATCAGTACGCATTTTCTATTTCTATACTCATATCGTAGGCTCCAACGCTACTGCCATTGAATGCTTAACGTCAGGTTATGTGGAGGTCCTCCAAGTGAAAGGGTGACCTTTCAATGAAGCTGGGTAAAATTTAAATTATAGCACCTTAAAGTAGCTCAGTAGTACAGTAATGTGTATCAATAAGCAGAAAGAGACATTTTGTTTTCTCTGTCTAGCAGCCTGGGTCAGCTGTGAAGGTCAATAATCAAGAAAACGAGCACCATAAGGTGCTGATAAGGGTATTAAAATACTGCAGGAAGGTAAATGATGTTTTATTTAGATCCCTATGACTAGTCCTTTCTAAAGAGGCAGTACAGAAAACACACATTGGTCCCAAGAACTGCTGTACAAAAGCTGATATCTCAAATATAAAGATTTGAAAGTAGTCTCCTTGCCTGCTTTAGTGAAATTCCCTGCCACCAAGAAAATCTGGGAAATATTTTTTCTCAAGACAAGTCCTGAGCTGAGGTGTCTCTCTTTTCTGAAACCCTGTAAAACTGATTGCCTGCCTTTAACTTTATGTCTGGGTAGGTAATAATTGGTTTGGCAAAACCTTTTTTTTGCAGTTCCTGCTGGACTTTAGTATTTTCATCTGCTTTTGCTTTCATGGAACCTCCCTCCCCCACTGGAGACAGACCCAGGAGTATTTTGCTGAGCTGGGGGCTGCTATTTGAGTTAATTCAAAAATGGACAATTTTAATCATACAAACGTGTTATCCTCATACAATGATATGAGCAGGATTAAGATGAAAGTCAGTCTGTAATCCAGCATTTATTATTTGCAGCAACCAATTCCGTAATGGCCCGCGTTTGACCGTGAGGCGGTGGCTCGGCCACCTGCCCTGGCTGTGAATCCTGAGGCTCTCTTTATCTTTCCTGCTTTTCTCTGTATAGTAAATCTGTAACGCTCACATTTTAATTCCTAACAGTGGCAGAGAAGCCCTGCTACGGAAGTAATAAAGACAGTATTTCATTGTAACCTTGAGCTAGCCAAAACAACACAAATCATTTCACCCCAAGGCCATTAAAATGTCTTTCAAATACGGCATTAGCTTTAAACCTTGGTTTCAATCTAGGCATTATCTAGGCAGCCCCTCTTGTATAACTCAGCAAAATCAATAAACACCACCTAACATTTCCACACACAATGTGAAGTGTGCTAGATGATGTTACTTACCTGTCCTACTCTTTCACATTGGATGTAATTTATAACCTATGCATCAACACAAAGGACTTCTCTGCCAGGAGGGTGAAACAAGCAGGTCTGATGTCAGGCAATAGCAAATTGCAATTTGGGTGGTGAGTCAAAAAACCTTAATGTTTTATTAGGGGGGAAATGGAAAATGAAGCAAACAGAAGAAATGAAGAATGGTGAATGACACCAATATTGGCATTTAATTATATCAAATTTTCAAGCTTTTCCCAAATTTATAGGAAAGAAATTAGGACAAAACAACCTGGGGGTTCAGATACACTCAGTGCTCTGTTCTCATTGCTTAGAGGGGACTGGATCTGCAGATAGCAACAATGAAGCTTCATTTCATAATCTTAATTTCTTATGGTCATTAGTGCTTTAAATTACCTATTGTAAAAAGTGGTTTTATGCATTATTTAAGCTCAGTTCAGAGAGGGTTCCAACACAATTTTTTAGCCAGTTTCCTGGCAATGAAATCCTTTAGAACCTCATGTCAGCCCAGAAGTGCTCCACATTTGCCTAATGCAAGCCTATCTGTCCTGTGGCTAACGGGCCACCAGAACTGGCCAGCCTCTTCCCTGTTGGTACCATTATGGATGTGCCATGCCCACACAGCAAACCCGTGGTTCCTGGAAGGCATCAAAGGAGGAGAAACTTGGGTGACTGAAGGAAATCATCCATGTAGGTGACAAAAGTGAAGGAGGTAGCTCAACATGCCCAAAACAATTGGCACCACAGTTTCTTTCATGAATGTTTTTATGTTCAGCTAACAAGATAGTGAGGGATTTAAAAGATCAAATACTCTTCCATGCTGAATTCAGAAGGGGATTATTTTTCACTTTGGTATTTCTCTAGAGACTTGACTGAATTTTCATAGCAATTCTGAAGGAAATTGCTCATCTCTGTCCCATTCTGTTGAGGGCAAGCCCAGTGCTACCTCATGAAATGGCTATTACAGCACTTGTCA
This sequence comes from Egretta garzetta, assembly GCF_000687185.1. Classification (NCBI taxonomy): domain Eukaryota; kingdom Metazoa; phylum Chordata; class Aves; order Pelecaniformes; family Ardeidae; genus Egretta; species Egretta garzetta. Next base: position 1,514,289 of record NW_009260125.1, read on the forward strand.
GTCATCTGATAGCTTCTGCTAATTGTACAACTGACTAAACAAAACTGGAAATTAAGAGGAAATGATCAGCAATGGTTCCTCTCAGCCAAAGCTATGGACTATTTACCAAAACATGTTTGGATGTGTGAATTTCTAACAAGTGGTCTGAATCCAAGCAGAGGATATGTAGACAATAAAAAAGCAGAAGACAAAAGTACTGTCAAGGTAACAGCTGCCACCAGAACTGAATTAAAGCACGATAAAAATACAAATGATAAGTGTCTTCAAACTGTTACATGGGGCCAAATGCAGTCATCGTTGTTCACGCGACTGAGCCAAGTGCAGTCGGGAAGTTTCTGGTAGGAAGGAGAAGGAATCGCTGTCCCACACAGAGGCTCTGCAGGACCCTCCAGATGCTGCTTTTGGGACAGCCCAGAGAGACTGCTGTTTTCTCCACAGAAATACACGGAGGTCAGTGAATCAGCTGCACTATTTATGCAATTAGATAATTTTTACAAGATTATTTTTGTCCATCACAGATTTTGATTTGCTGAGATTAATAAGGATGCAGATGTGTTTTCTGAAGCACAGAAGCTTGGCAGGTAAGGCCTAACCCAAATGGCACATTCAACAATTCTGATGATTAATAATAATCATCATCATCGTCATCATTTGTAGTTTGAATACGCATGAGGGCAAAAAGGCATTTCAATTGAAATCTACACAATCAATTACATTTTATAATTTAATTTTGCAAGACTCAGACTGGTAAAAAAGTCAAATTACCACTAGAAAAATGAAGAAAAAAAACTAAGCCTGAAAAAAATTGCATTTTTTTTTTACTAAAGGTGATAAACACTACCTGTGCTTTGTCTTCAACAAACATCAGAGACCCTTAGCCCACAGATCTGCTGAGTTAAACAGCTCTTATGTAGACCCTAGCGACCTTGGTAGTTCAGGAAGAGTAATAGAGGCTGCCGGATTAATGATTCATTAACCTGACGTCTTAGGGCGAGGCGGGGCATGACATGAAAACCCTTTTGGAACCATTATGTCAAAGAACTGCACCCAAATCAATGACCCTTGCTCATATGCTAATCAAAAGCAATCAATAGCATATTTTAAATAATTGTCTCCATTACACTCGCAGAGGACTGTGAAATCAGCCAGCATTAAAAATAGACTGTAAATAAACTAAGCTGCATGGAAGTTCTTGGCATGTGCATTGCACATGCACTTCACCTCTTAAAAAAAATGACAGTATGAATATAAAGCCATCACAGGTAATACAATTACTCTTCAGATAAGTACTGCTGATGGTCTGATGGATTTAAAAAGCTCAAGAATTTTGAAGCGAAGACAGGGGTGATTACTCAACCAGAAAATAAAGTTGCAAGGGTGGAATGTGTGTTGAATAAGATTGTAGAAATTATTAGTTTTGTTACTGGTTTTATTGATTATATGATAAGATTGTCAATGAAATATTTATGCTTGTAAAAGCTGGAAGTTTAACATCGTATTTCCTTCTGGGGAAGAGAGAAAATAGGGACAAAGGGGGTACCACTGAAAGAAGATCACCCGAGTAATGTCTCTGCACCCTGAATTAGTGGGATTTTATCCTTACCAAAAAGTCCTGAACAGTTGAATACCAATAATAATCTTTCTTCACTAATATTTCAACCATATAAAAAACAATAGATACACACATTTATCCTTGCTATGGGGTTCCATTAGAAACATATTAGGGGAGATTGATAAGCTGCAGGTAGGTATTGCTTGTGATTGTAATAAATTAGATTTATCCATATGGAAACCTGTAGATTTTATCCCTGTTAAATATTGTAAGATAAATCTGTTTAGACAAAATAAGCTGGAACAATGGCAGGGGCAACAGCAACAGACAGCAGAGGAGTGACTGACAGAGGTGAAAGAAGCTACCCCAGCAGCAGCAGGACTCTTACTCAATGGGTGAGGTCCAAGTGCTTCTGGTTCCAGACCAGTGTGCAGATCATAACATGAGTGACCCATCTTTTGGATAATAATACCTACTGGGATTTTCCTGAGAGGACAAACAGAGTCCATCTGGCAAAATCACGAAGCACTCTCACAGATTAATACCTACTACTAAAACCCCACACTGAAAACTGTGTTTTTAATGAAGATTGATGTGCTAGAAATGCTTTGCTTCATGTCAAGCCTGCTTTCTAGCAATAGTGGGGACTAACTATGTGTTCCATACAGCAAAAATACCTAAGGAATTTTCAGTATCAAGACTGTTGGTTGTCCAGGCACTGAAGATCACCTTTGCTCATGCATCCTACATCTTCAAGGCTTTCATGTCAACAGTGAATAAAGTTCTAAGAGAGGAGCATGTTCTTTGCCAGCTCAGTAGTACTCTCAGTGCCCACCAGAACTTTAGGGACAAGGGTTTATTATTTTATTTATTGCAGGCAGAGCTATTCTGCATCATATTGAGTGTCTTATGTTTCATTTGTCACAGTGAACATACATTCCCACTTTTTCAAGGACACCATGGTGTTGTCACTTCAAATCTGAAGTATAAAAACTGTGGCAAGTCCTGGACAACAAGTAGCTGTCACAGACTTTCTGTACATCCTTTTCTTCACACCAGGAATTCTGGCATGATACCACTAAGCTAACAGAAAAGTGTTTCAGAAGACTGCATTAAGCATAAAACAAAAGAAAGATTACAGTCAACTTCTCTTGATATAGCATGGGCATGGGCACTGATGGATTTCAAGCTTTACCTCACATTTCTTGATTTCTAAATTAGATTTTACATACTTTTACAATTTCCTTTTTACATTAGCTGTCTCTTAAGTTCACTGTAGTCCCTTGTAGGATAATTCAATAATGCTTATATAAAAGTAGTAATTCCATCGCAAGATCCCAATGAATAAGAAAGCAACTCAACCCTGTCCAAATGTGCCATTGCTGTGTATCAGACACAAGTGCAAAGAACTGATAACCATGAGCTGCTGAGAGGTTTCATTCTTAGGGGTTCATGCAAATTTTTTTTTTTGCTATAATATCATATTAAGTGGCATCTTTTGCATTTCATTTCAAATTCTCTTTTGCATGAAACCAAAGCCAGTGCTACACATGAAATGACCATAACTCTAAAATCAATTAGGAAAAGACAGTTTATGATTAGAATCAAATTGAAAAAATTGCAAATCACATATTTGTCTAGAAAGGTAGTTCTGGGGTTGACTGAAAGTAGGGATTAATGACTGACCTAAAGTAAAATCTGTTAGCTTTGGGAACCCAGCTTTCCCAAAAGTTCTTTATCATGATTTGGTGGAAGGGGGAATCCAAGCACAAGCTTTTTCTCCAAATAAAGCAAAACAACTTTTGGACCTTTGGCTAATTCTGTGCAGGATTGATGGCTTGATCTTTAAAAAATGATGGTGAAGTGCCAAATGTTTGAAATGTTTGAAGATGTATTCCCACTCAGAAGATATTTTTTAACTTAAAAAAAGCCCTTCCCTCCAAAATCAATTTTGGTTTATGTGATGGGTTGACCTTGGCTGGATGTCAGGTGCCACCAAGCTGTTCTGTCAGTCCCTTCTTTAACAGAACAGGTGGAGAGAAAATGAGATGGAAAAGAAAAAAACCTCACGGGTTAAGAAAGGAAGGTTAATGAAAGCAAAAGCAAAGGCCATGTGCGGTAGCAAAAGGAAAACAAGATTTTATTCTCTACTTCCCATTAGCAGGCGATGTCCAGCCACTTCCCAGGAAGCAGGGCTTCAGTATACATAGCAGTTGCTCCAGAAGACAAAACATCGTAAAAAATGAATGCCCCCCCTTCCTCCTCCTTTTCCTTAGCTTTTGTCTCCAAGCCAGTGTCACATGGTATGGAATATCCCTTTGGCCAGTTTGGGTCAGGTGTCTTGGCTATGTCCCCTCCCAAGATCTTGCCCCCTCCCAGCCCACTGGTGGTGGTGGTGGAATGTTGAGAGCACAGCCCTGATGCTGTGTGAGCACTGCTCAGCAGTAGCCAAAACACTGGTGTGTTACCAACACCTTTCCACACACTGATAGAAAGCACAGCACTGTGAGGGCTGCTATGAGGAAAATTAACTCCATCTCAGCCGACCCAATACAGTTTAATATAAAATAGTAAGGGGTTTAGATTTTTTTAGAAAATGAGGGGGAGGGAGGGAGAATTGCTAATTTGCTCTAGTAATGACAGAGGATGTTTGTGATAATGGCGTAAAAGTTGAAGGGAAAATAATTGATCCTGCCTTACAAACATTTTGTATTTATTCAGTACATGATACCAGCAAAGCCATCCTATTCTCAGAGGAGTGTTCAAGAGTTTTACACAACAAGTGTGTTACACACAAGAGCAGGAGCTTTTCTTGTCAAGTTATTCCCATTTTCAAATACTGCTTAACAGCCAAAAGTAATCTAGCAATACTAAGATGTAAGGAGAGAGCTATGGAACAAATTTTTTCAAGGTAATGCAATATTTCCCACTAAGAATTTTCACACAGTGACATACAGTGCTCCGAGGAGCACCTGCCCTGGAGGCCAGGCTGAGTGTTGGTACAGATCACAGCACCTTCGGCTTCAGCTTGGTGTTCGACTCAGAGGCACCGTGCAGGAAGGAGGGATGGAAAGAGCCTGCCAGTGCTGAATGCCCACACAGGGCATGCACAGCCCACATACACCAGGGCCACGGGAGCATATGCTTGAAGAGGACACCCAAGGAACAACACATGAGCAGAACCGCTTGCACACCTCACGCCTTGGCATCGCTCCCTTAAAGCCTTTCCTCTTCTCCTTATGGGATTTTATGGGTCTCTTTCTTCCTGTGCTTAGCTCAGTTGCTAATCTCTCAGAACTGAGTCACCTCCCATCACAGTGGCCTACGCAAATGACAGATCGTGTTCATCCCTGGAGAAGTCCAGGGATGTAGCTAAAGGGGAAAAGCCTGAGCTTTGGAGTAAGAAACAGAATATTTCAGCTAATGAATCAGACTGACACTGTGTGGCAGCTGAGTCTGGAGGCTTTTGTACAATATCCTGCAATCCCAAGCTGTTCAATTAGATGTTCTGGCCTGAGAGAGCCCAAAGGCATTGCTTTAAATACCTCAATTAACAATCCCACTGAACATTAAGGAAACTGCTAGACTTTGTCTTTCACATGTCAGTGTTTGGTCTTGGAGAAATGTAGTCATGGATGATTAAGACATCCAAAGTAACTGAAATTTTCTGCACACTTGGGCAGGAAGTGCATGAATGTAAACACCACCCCAGCCCTGGATCAAAAGGCAATGCCACCAGCTCCAGGTGGCTCCGAGTGAATGCTGCGTGGCAGAGAAGCTGCTCTCACTCGGAAAGGATACTGGCCATTAATGTTGTCCTATGTGCTGAATAGGCCTTACTAATTACCTTTTCATCCTAATTAAGCCTTCATCTTAAGTGCTTCTTTTCAACCCTGTTGCCCTTTAAAGGGCAAGACTACCAAATAGGTGGTACATGGAGAGAACTACACAGAATATCAATTAATGAAAAATTCACTAGGGTGTTACCCTTCCTGACCACACAGTTGAAAAGGATCTGGGATTTATGGTGAAATCAAGACCACTTTTTGCTGCATTTCCCAGTCCTCATCTGCTTATATACCTGCAAGTACAAAATTCCATCTGATAATTAGTGGTGAGAGAAATCAAAGGGTATGCACTTTAATGTGGCCAAAGCTAGGTGTTGAATTTAATATAAAGATATCCCCAAAAGATTACAGTTTAAGATATTCTGTGGTCGATAGAAAGTGTTAAATGTTCTTTTAAAAAAGGCAATTCCCTTGGATGAATCCCTAAATAGGGTTATGATTAAATCGGACATTTGGGAATAAGCTGGAAACTGGCAAATACCTAGTTTAGATTTATGATTCAAAAGCCAAGTACTGCTGAGCTCAGCAGCAGTCCCCCGGCTCATGCTGGTTTTTATCAGTTACAAAACCAATCTGCACTGCATTTCAAACCTAACATAGGCATATGGGGAATTTTTTTTCGAATTTTGGCTGAAATCTGATTTACTCGGATGTGCATCCACCCCTCTCTTGCTCCATCATATTGGGGATGTTACTGGTTCCTACTGGTACAGGTTAACTTATTCTCACCATATATTCATGACAATCCTGTCATACAGGGTATTTCCTATGCAGCCTGTTCTTACTTTTTTTTTTATTTGCCCTTCCTCAGCTGATAGGAACAAAGGCAACTAGTGAAATCTTAAGTCTTAATTTTGAAACTTCTGGGAGCCTGCACTCTTCAACAGTTTGCCTGCAGCAGGCACCAGCCACGGAGCTGTGACAGCAAAGGTTTACCTGCCAAGCCATTCAGGTTACATGGCTGTTAGCCACTCTGGGTCACTGTGAGAATAATTCATAGAAGATTTTTGTAAATTTTCCCGAAAGGCAAAATTCCTCCATCATCACAAACTTGCAGCATTATAGAAGCCACCTATCCTTGGGCACAGGCAAGGGTGGGAGGGCTTCTGTGGGTGAGAAACACATCCTAGCAGATCAAGCGAGCTGTTCCCCTTTCACTGGATGAATGAAACTGCAGGGTAGCTCCAGGCTGGTTTTTATTGGAGGTGCCCAATATTTATGCAATGATTCAGTTTAGGAATGGATACGTTTTGCTAGCTTTTCAAAAACAGTAATTCAAAATAAAAGGAGAGATACCAGTCCTTAGAACTATTAACACTGCAGTCAGTTGCAGTGTGACAGGCCATGATGACCTCAAAAAGTCAAATGAACAACTTCAGGTAAAACCAAATTTAAATGATGTGTTTCTGAGCCTTCTAGGATTTCGATTTCTGATTCATTAAAAAACCCGAGCTGCTTGCCAAGCTACCTGATAGCTCTTATTTCCAGCTGAGATTTCCAGAGTTTAATCACACCTCTGCTGAGATACTTTTGGAGAATTACTTTTTTAAAAATAGGAATATCATTTGGAAACACATATCCAGGGGTCCACAGAGGAAGCAGACTACGTTTCCTGTTTGCTTTTTTATTGAACCATTTGTATCGTAAAAACATTTTTCCTTCGTATTTTGAACACTGAGATATGAGTTCCAAATTTTCCCTCAGCCCAAGCCACAACTTCTGCCATAATTTATAGCCACAACTACACAGTGAAAATGTGCAATAACTTACAGCAGGTATTCTAAATAATACAGCGTACAACCACGCTGTTGATAATAGGAACTAAATGGCATCTAGTTTTGGTCTGCCCTACCTATTCACTTTGTACAGATGTGTTAAACCAGCACTACCCAGCCATAACATGGACTATATCAATAGTTTAAAATGTTTAAAAAGTTCATTTTTTAGAAACAGTAATCACACTTCAGAGAAGGAGCAAAAGATTACAATGTTATCCATCAGGTTATAAAATCAGTGAAAAAAAACCCCAAACCCAAACATGACTATGCCTCCCATCATCAGAGTATTCACTGGAGTTGCTCCTTTTCAAAGTTTAGATTAGGAGCTGTAGAAAGGAGATGATTAAATGTGCTGCATTATTTAACAGATTTTTTTAATCCCTCATGTCGAGAGGAACATCAACCAGAAGGCTAAACCTGAACTCAAGGGCCATTTTCCTTTGCGGCAATGACTTTTTACTCCTTGTCAGGTAAAAGAGTGAGCTGAACTTACCAAGGGAAAATTGAAGCACAGATGCAGTAGTTGTGTTAAGGCCAGTGGTGGTCTGCAGGAAGAAAAGCAAACAGCAGAGAGGTTGTGTTAGATCAGCAAAATGATACATTCATCACTTGCTTTAATTTGAAAGTGTGGAAACTCTTTGGGTACCTAGATCTCCAGTGCATAAAACTATTAATTGCCAACCCTTTCAGGTGATCACGGATATTTCTGTTGTGTCATTTTGATTATTGCTGTCTCATTGTATGTCAAAGATGGATTTTTTTTTTCTTTTACTATATTAATGTCTACAAACTGTGCACGTTTACATGAAATGCTGTTACTTGACCAGTATTTAGAAGATTGAAAATAGCCCTGTGGCCTATGGTCACCTTAGTCTAACTCTATATACAGAATGGTTTTCAATTCCTTCTCCTAGCGCAGAACAAGAACCAAAAATGATCATAAATAAACAATAAAAATAACATTAAGTAAACCTAAGATAATAAAAAGAAATATTAAGAAGGAATAACAAAATCTAAGTCTTCAACAGCAAATCAAACAAAACCTTGGTGACACTGCATAATTTATACAATGAAATTTTGTAGTAGCATCTACACACTGTTGACATCCAACCAAGACCTAGAAACAGACAGAAAACAGCGACCAGCTTGCTCTGTATTCAGCACACCACCCTCCTTTGATGCCTTTCTTTCCCCCTTCTTTCAATGCCCCCATATTTCAGTAGTTCAAATTAGGACTATTTTCCTGAAAATACTACAAGATAAAAAGCACTAGAATGTTGTGAAGGACACCAATTTATTTTCAATTAATTTTGAAAGTTGGACTTAATTATACTGCTACATAACAAGCAAGGCAGAAGCACTGCCTAAAAACACTGCCTGATCTACTTATTTTGTCAAAGAGCTGAAAAATCATTGCAACTGTTCAGCAAGCAGAAAGACCGAGTGGAGGGTCACCCCAAAAAGAGGAGATTCAAAGTTTGGTTCATTCGCTTTAGCAAAAGACCCAACAAAGATATAGTTTATTAATATAGGCAGATTTTAGAGGCTACACTGAAGAAGGAAAAATATACAAGCTGAAAGGCCGTGGCAACATTAGATCAAAAGAGAAAAGGAAAAAAGGCATGACCTGGCCAGACAATAACTTTACACAATCATAAAAGAAGCTACCTAACTGGAAGAACAGGGACAGCAAACACCTTAAATAAATTAATCTGATATCATTGCCAGTGATGCCTGCATCCTAGATTTCAAGACCTTGGAGTTGTCCTCCCATGTCAGACCCTATGCACCAATAATTCATGCAATTTCCCATGAAAGCAGCAACAGACTCTCCCATTCGATGTGCTCCTTATGATCTGCATCCCTGCACCATGTCATAGCTTCGATACACCACAGAGAAGTCAAACTTCTGAGCAAATTCTGCCCCAGAAGTAAGGTCCTGGGGCTCGCAGGCTTTGGCTACCAGAGCTCAGCTGGGAATCTGTGTGGAGGCAGCTCCAAGTGGAGCACCTGGAGGACTTGAATGATCCTCCTGCTTTGTTTGTACGAGTGATGCAGAGGAAATCAAAAAGTAGATAAGAATGAAAAAAAGTGATAATCAGCAAAACATAGATAAACATTTGAGCTCATGGACACTAAACTGTCATTTTCTAAAAAAGCCAGCACCCAAGTAAAGATTAGACTCAATGATGTGGAAGATGCTACATTCTTTCAAGCGCCTGTTAACTATGACAGTATTACAAAAGCAATTTTATCAGCATTTTGTAAAGATGAACAGTACAATTTCTGCATAATTTCCCTGAGTCACATGGTGAAAGCAGGGACTTTTCCATTATCAGGCATTC
>NW_009260125.1:1523828-1531767 GCF_000687185.1 Egretta garzetta
ATTCCTGCCCTCTTTAATTATCTACTATGCAGATAGACAAGAAAACTAGTGAGAGAGATCTCCCTCATGTCTGAAGTCCCTTGCTACCCCGTGCATCGTTGCATGACACTGAACAAAAACTAGTCCTAAATCCAGATGTTTTCTGGCTGTTATTTAGGACTCCATTGACACAGAACAAATGTTATCTCTCAGTCACCTGTACTGGCTTTTCTGTCTTCAGAGACTTTCAAAAGAATTTCTATATCTTTGCAAAGGTATATTCAGAATATATACGTATATGCAAACGTATATGATGAACAAATTCCTAGGTGATAGCTCCCTCCACTCCCTTCCACGTACTAGCATCAGCTTTTGGGAAGCTGCACGTTAAATCAGCTCAAACAGCTGACTTCTGTTAAAGTATTAGTGATCTTTCTTTGGAAGTTAGTTTTAATCTGGATTCATTTTCTGGTGGGGTTCGTTATGCAGCCCACCAGTGCTGGTACAGATACCATCTCTATCCCCGGTAGGAGGGGACAGGTGATGGTGCAGAAGAGCAAAAGGGACTGGATTTCTTCCAGTGCCAGTGTGCACCAAGTTGAGGCATTTCTGAAATGATGCCTTTAAAAACAAAGGATGGACACCTGCATGAGTTGGCATGAATTTTCGGTGTGTTCTCTTCTCTATACACATATTACATATGGAGAGGAACTTCTTAAAAATATTAGAGGATGGGATCTTCACTGAAATGCACTGAAGTTTAGGTGATAGTAGGACTGCATGTGCTTTAGGAGGGTGCATGGAAATTTAGGAAATGTATCGCAGCTATTAATAACCTGTGAACTAAGACAGATTCAGCGCGACAGATTCTCAAGTCTTCATGATCATCTCAAACAGCAACTTTTAAAACTACCTGAAAATTTGTCACTATCTGTATATAATGTTTACTTAAAATACAGTTTTCCTCCCTTTGGAATATTCTTAACAAGTCATTTTAGTCTTTAAACAAAAATAGGGAAGCTGCATTTACATAACTCCTTTTAAAATACAGTCACATCCCCATTTAAGTCCATTCTGTCAGGATTGATTCAGTATTAGGTATCACATTTATCATGCCAAATAACAAAGTGCTTTCTGACTTATGAGTACCTATTATATTAGTTTGCATTCAATTAATTATGTTGTGCAAGTTCTAATTTGAAAACGAAACCCTTTATCAATGTTCAGTGGCCCATATCACCAAGAAATTAAATGTATCAGTTATCACAGAAGAGGCATTAACGTAGACTTAAAATAGACTACGTTGTAAGGCATTTCAGTAATGCCTTAGAAAAAAATGTTAGACATACTAAAAACTTCTTGCAAAGTCCTGCAAAGGACCACTAAGTTCAGACGCTGCAGAGAGGCTGGTAGGGAGGCTTTAGTAGCTATTTTTCTTGGCTCGCAACATCTCTGACACTATAAATCTTTCCGGATTTTGCCAGTGGTAAATTCTCACCAATAGACATAGACAGTTGGCATTAAAAAACCCTCTGCCTGCAGTAACAGGCAGCTGCTGGGAGTCAGGAGAAGAGAGGGAGGTCGAGGAAGCAAACCAGCAGCTGTCACAGCTGTTGATATAATACATTTTGCAGATTCAACTCTTCTTGACTAAGTATTTTAAAGCAATAATGCGCCACTAGGAGCCATTTCAGGAACTGAGATTTCAAGAGCCATTTCAAGCAGGGACAGAATAGGATTCAAATAGTAAAGGTGAATAAAAATGCATAATGATTGGAGAAATGAAACAAGTTGTAAAATTTGTGACAGGAAGAGATATCTTGTGAAATCGCTGGAACATGACTACAAATCAGAAACAGTTTGGTTCTCAGAAAATAGGGATTTAAACTTATGTCCATATTAAATACTAAAATTAGGTCAGACCTCTGGCACGAACACCGTCCTGTGCTCATCCAAAACGTTAAGCCATTAGCATGTTCTTTCAGAATGGTTTGCTTTTTCTGCAACACTGCCATAATATTTATAAACACTTCCATTATTAGGCTGCTAACTGTTTATAAGCATGATGATTTTTTTCAGCTGATTATTTAATCACACCACTTTGGCATCATAATAAATTTTTCCAAGTTCCTGATGCCGTGGTAGTGTTATTTTACCACATGGTAATACGACAAATACGGTCCAACGCCGCATTTTGAAGCCAATTTGTGATTACTAAGGATAGTCTAAATTACATATCAGCAGGGACAAGACAGCTAATTAATGACATTTCAAAACCCTCATAGCTGGGACCCTGGGTTTGCTGAATGTCGTAAATGGATTGTTTTTCAAGCAGTGTTACCTGTGCTCAATACTGCAACTAAAAATGAGTTTAAAAATTGGGAAAAATATCCCAGTGGTGTGACTCCGTTTTTGCACAGGACATAAAACAATGCATCTCTTCTCGAGGCAGTTAATGAAGCATAGTGCATTCAAATAGGATTCAAAGTAGCAGAGAGGCAATTTAGCATCCCTGTCAGGATTCCCCGGCTGGAGCTGGCTGTGAGGGAAATGACTGAAATTCTCCTTTATCTGTAAAGCCTCTGAATTAGTTTTATATGTGTTTATGACTTTCAGTCACCACACCAGCAATATCTACATTGCATTTGTGGAATTCTTGTTTCAACTAAGGATGTAAAATTAACCCTGTTAAAAGAATTGTTGGTGTCTGAAATGAAGAGAAGATGCCTGGCCAAAACCACTTCTGTTTTATGGCCCTCTTCCATGTACGCTCTTCGAATAGCTGTAATCAGCCTCTCCCTCCACTCAGAAGACGTTGAAAACATGAAAATTAATTTTGAATTACACAGGCTATGAGCTGGTCTTTTATATTTTCAGTTCTTTCCAAAACTCCCATTTTATGTCTATCATTGCAGTTAGCTGCCCAGCATCAGCATGTGGGCAGTGGTTATGTGTCTTTCAATTAATTTTCCACACCCAGATGATCCCAAGTTAATGCAAATTGCATCATGTTGTTTCTTACAGCAATTTTATGACCAAACTACCCCCCAATGAAATTAATTCTGTCACCTTCCTCATGACTCAGTTCGTTACATACACTTCCCTGAGTCTGGCAGGTGCTTGCTCCAGGCTGCTTAAGTCTGTAAGATGGCATTGTTCACAAGTGATGTTTTACAACCAACTTAACATTTGTCAACAGCGGCAAGAAAAAAATGGAACACAGCTAATAAAATAAGAGAAGAAAAATGAACCTTGTCTTTTTTTCATTGTCAGAAATAAAAAGAGAATGATGCCACTTTGACAACACAGTTCTATTTCCTTGCCTTTCCAGTCTTTTATAGATACTTCAATAACTTGGATGCACACCAGATCAAGACACTTTCTCTTGCAAACTATTGCAATAACCTTTAGTTAGCATCCCTAGTCTAAAACACTGGGAAGTTCCTGGCGAGCTCTTCTATGGCCCTATCGCCTTGCTTAAGACCCTCTCTGCTGAACACCAAACTTTCAAAGCACACCGACATCTCTGCAGCCGAGGCAGCCTTGTTTCACAGCCTGCGGTCCCAGCCCCAGCAGACGAGCCAGCCTTCACTTACCAGTTCTCTGGGACCATATGGCTCACAGAAAGTGATGGCATTGCCATGCATTATCGCACCGCACTGCTCTCCAACCTCGCAGTTACTGCATTCAGACCTGCAAGAAGAACACACCGTGTTCAAAATGGAAATCAGAAACCGTCTGTTCAAGACCACATCTGGCTTGTAAACTGTAAAATAAGACCGTTATATCTTGGTGCTCAGAGAGATTGGACTGTTTGGTTATCGTGGTGCTGAATGTAAAGAGCAACTGTACATACGATGCACTAGAGCTGCCTCTGGAAAAAGCCCCTTGCAAGTAAGTACTTGCTCTCTGCACGCTGTCCCCCCCCAAAAGGAGCATCCCTGCCTGTTGACTGTGAAACATCACACTAGGGGATACCAAGCTGAACTTTTACAGGTATAATTTACCCTGGAGTTACTCTTCTTCCAAAATCCCTACTGCACATTTGATATACCATACGTAAACCCACCATCGTGGAATTACCGTGCAGAACAGCTCAGGAGAAGGAGTTAGGATCAGCCACCCTCCAGCCCACAGGGTTATTAACCCCAAAGGGCAGATTTGAGGCTGCAGACCCCCCCCTGAAACTGGGCACCGAGAGGCTCTTACAGCCCAGCTGCTGTAACACGGGTCTTGCTGCTGCTTTCTGTTTCTATTTGTCATATCCCATACTCCTAGTAACAGAGAGTTGCCACTCTGTTCACCTGTTAGGGGAAAAAGTATGCAGAAAATCTCAGAGAGGGTGGTAAGTGCTGCTGAGCCAACTAATTGCACCTCTCCTGATATTTCTCAATTTAATATGAAGGACTTTGTGGGCAGCCTAACTGCAGAGCAGAGGGAAAGGGCCCTCTCCCTCTCTCCCTCACTTTCAAGCATCAGGGTATTGGCTCTTGGTATGAGCAGCAGATTTAAAAAAAAAAAATTGGAGATGCTCCCAGCCCCTGACAAACTGCCTGGGATGGGGCTGACCAACATTGCCTTCAGGCATCCAAAGCTCAGCTTGAACATCAAACCTACAGGCAAACATTTGCTCATGGAGCAACTCCGTAAGGAAGGGTGAACTCACGCCAAACCTTCTTACTTCTTGCTGATTTTCTGTCCATACTTTGATGACTGGTATTCTTAAAGATTTAAGTGCAATGGACTTAGGTAAGAGGTGTGCATCCAGTTTTTTCTTTGGCTTCACTCACACAGAGTGCCTCAGACTTGGCCACCCTCTCTGATGTATAATGTCACCAAAGTACACATTCCCATATACACAGCCCAGATCTAGTTTAGTAGCGTGCAAAGGTTTGGTTTTCTTCCATCTTTTCATTCTCCTGTTAATTCCTGGATGGCAGATCTTACAGGAAATTGGATAGAAAGGAAGGAATCCCAAGGATATAGGGACTTGCTCTCAACATATATGATAGAGTTCTCAATGACCATAGTTGATCATAGATAACTGATACATATTACCAATGCGTAGTTCATTCCTATACAAATTTCCTTGGGGTGTTTTTTCACCTCTTTTCCTCATTTATGTTGCTTGTTTGTCTTTTCATCAATAAATGTTGCGTCAAACCTCCTCAAGTCTTTCTGTAAACTTCTTGGAGTGGGATTTTTTCTATTCCTGAGTATCTGAAAACCATCAGCCCACCATGGACCTGGACAGGGCAAATGAAATCTCTAGCTGCACTGCGAGGAAGATGCTGGTAGCGTTGTCAGCTACCCCATGGGGCTGGGACAGTTTTCCCTGCAGGGGGCATGCATCCAAAAGGCCTGAGCAAGAGAGGGTGGACTGCTGTGAACCCAGGTAGTGATTAGAAATAACATTTAAATCAATTCTTAAAGTACCTGTTTAACTAAATGGAGCTACCTCTTGGTCAGCTCCCACAGCAGACTGGGGCTCCCCACCACTCCCTGGCTTCCCAGGGGAGCAAAGTGTGGGTGACTTTTGGCAGAATGGGTTAGCCCTGGGTGGCGTACAATACCCTGCACAATACCCTGCAGGTCTGTGAGTGCTAAGCTCCACTGAGTGATAGATATTAGGTTTTCAGATGCATAGATGTGGTGAATAATTGATTGCACTTGTCATTTTGGGTCTCTTCAGTTGGTCCTGGGTGAATTCAGTGCAGGACTGGCTTTCTTACGCCCAAGCCCATTACAGAAGTCCAAGACAAATGCCTTGTTCCCACTTTCCAAATCTCTCCCTTATTCTGATGAAACCAAGTCAGATGTAAAAAATTCTTGAGTTTTTTTTCCTGTATGAGCATGTCAATAAAGTCATTCAGCAATTCGCACTGATAGCATTTAGGATTTTGAATTTAAGCAGCAAAACTAAATCCTCTAATAAAGTAACTTATTTCCTATCACCTTCAATGAGTTAATATTTACTTATAGAAGCCACAGTCAGCCCATAATTTTATTTCTCAATATAAGGCAAGAAGAGAGCGTGTGAGTGAACAGAAATGTTCTTTAAGAGAAAGTACAGAAATGGAGTTCATGGAGGATGTGTTTTGTTGCTATCTAAATATTACTTGATCCCTAAACTCTGATAACTGAAGAACAGAGGGACAGGAACTAGAAGAATACCTGGAATTCTGTAGGATTCTGGCTGTTTATGAGCATTATTTGCATTATCTGCCCTTATATTTTGGAGTTTTATAGTGGAGTATCTGCATGGACTGGGAGGGCAGGAAAACTTTGCCTGTGAATACTATGTAGGGACCACTCAGTCCCTCATGAAAGGTTAGGCTACATAATCCAAGGGATATTTTAATTTTAGACTTCAATGAATACAAAGTGATTCAGCTGTTCACCTATTCTACTTCTGTAATGTGGTCTATGAAATACTGTCTTGAAATCGAGAAACGCCGTCCTTCTAAGACAGTGGTTTCATCATCACTCATCCTTTCTAGGATGACTCCTCTCATAAGAAATTGAATGGCTGTTGGTGATCCTGATTCAAACCTTTCTGCTCTCTTTGAAATGCATTACCTCTGACAATAAATTGCTCACTAGCTTGACAGGAATGCATGAAGAGTAAGATAATTGATCTGCTGTTCCTCAGATCTTCGTCACAGTATTACGTGTTTGGAAACCATCAGATTTGCTCCTTTCCTGGTGCAGACAGGAAGGTTAATTTCTTTTCTATTTATACAAACAGGAGACAGTATTAATTGCCCTGGCTGGGTGCAGCTTTTTACATTATCTTTCTCACCTGCCTGGTCTAAAATTTTAGCATGTTAAAATCACTTTAGCTTTCTCTCACAGCTGGTACTCGCTGCCACTGTTGACGTGTGTCATATTCACCTAGATGTCTTCTCTGCAGATCTGCCACCACTCTCATCTCTGCCCTGGAGAGTCCCACCTCTCTCTGCTATTGTTCTCCACTTTGCTGAAGGGGAAACATCTGCTGTTTCCTCATCCCTATTTGTCATCTCATTTCCCTCTACAATACCTGAGTTTGTGGACATTATATTGAGTGATGCCTTTTGTGATGTCTGGACTATAAAGAAGATAAACATCTCAAGCTGCCAAGAGATTTTTAAACGTAAATCTTTCTGAAGTTTAATCCCGCAGTTTTAGTGCAATTTGGAAACCACTTTAGGACTTCTCTCTCCTATCACAAAGCTTTTCTGCACCTCTTTGCCACTGAAAATATCACTATACCTCTTCATTTCTCATATGCCATGAAGAAGTGATGGAATCTGTATCTTATTGATTGATTTTACATGCTCAGCTTTTCTTCATGTCATCTTTGAAGAGTATGTCTTCTGTAAGTGATTGCTGTTTGGAGTGCTGATAGGCTTTGAGATGAAACATGGTATCAAGTTGGGAAGGAAAGTTTAGCCAGCAACAAGCTTCTGTACAGTCTTTCTTTTTTAAATGTACTGAATCTCCCGCTGTCTACAGCCCTACTGTTAAAACTGTACAGAAACATACATTAATGCCAGCATCTCTTCTTTGCTAATTTATACATTTTATCACAGGATTAAAGAGAATAATTGTCTAGACTTGTTCTTGTTTGGCCTCTTCTAGTTCTTGTATAGCACCTTTTTTATACTCTCCTTTGCAATTTTTTGAGGTTACGTGCAGGTGAGATGGTCACAGAAACAGGTGCTTAAAGACCTAGACAGTCTTCCAGATACCACCCATATCGAACCTCTTCTCATCCAGCCATTCCTTGGCCCTTCCCTGGCAAGTAGTACATGGTTGTCCTGGTTTTGGCTGGGATAGAGCTAATTTTCTTCATAGTAGCTAGCATAGTGCTGTGTTTTGGATTTAGTACCAGAAGAATGTTGATAACACACTGATGTTTTCAGCTGTTGCCAAGTAGTGCTCAGACTACTCAAGGACTTTTTGAGCTTCTCCTGCT